>NC_044196.1:8244862-8544862 GCF_900880675.1 Sparus aurata | reverse complement strand
ACTGACGTAAAATGCTAATTAACTTTTACATGTAGCCTTCCTTTGATAGCCTACTGACGTAAAATGCTAATTAACTTTTATCCGTAGCCTTCCTTTGATAGCCTACTGACGTAAAATGCTAATTAACTTTTACATGTAGCCTTCCTTTAATAGTCTACGTCTGTCATCAAAGGAAGGCTACATGCAAAAGTTAATTAGCATTTTAGTATACCGAGGGTCTTAACTCTGACGTGATCTGAAATCAGAATCAATCAGATTCATTCAGTGTGTTTACATGACACTCAAGAAAACCGAAATACTGTGTTAGTCCGACTATGGTTGGATTTTTAAGATGCGTATACATCTTAGTCTGACTGAAATCGGATCAGATCGGATTTCTCATAGTCGGATTAAAACACCTAGATTATTCGATTGATAGTCGCATTACTGCTGCATGTATACATTCAATCAGATCGGATCCGATTTTTGCATTCTGCGCAGGCTCACGACTTTTTTCCTGGGGCCGTGAGCCGCAAGTAGAAGGACGGCGGCGGCAAGAGCGCCATTTTGCATCTAGTTTGTGTAATTATCATGTACAACATATACGAAATGTACAAAGATGTAGCTTCTCCTCGCTATGCGTACAGCTTCTTTCTGGAATGCCGAGGCAGCTGGTGACGTAAAGAGGTCAGCCGGAGGAGGCTCTGTTACCACTAGTTGAAATGGGTACAGCGCCACCTAGTGACATGCTCCGGCCAATAATCCAATTTTCTCACCGGCATGTATACTCGGATAATTACAGTTGTCTGGTTGAGTAGCATAGTCGAACTATGGCTGTAATCTGACTAAGCTGTGCATGTAAATGTACTGATTGTTTTTTAGGATATCAGATCATTTGCATTGTCACTGTTGGATGCCTCAGTTTTTGAGTCTGTAATCAGCTGGTGCCACATTTGAATTTGCTCTTCTGCCAGTTTCAGTTGTAGTGAGGTGTTTGTTCGAACTAACGGAGCAGAGGAGCAGACGATGTTTCATCTTTTATGTTGTCGTTTTTCTTCTACGCTCTCACAGACGGACAGACACCTGAACAGTGATGATGACAACTTGAGGCAGAAAGTATTATAAGAGATTAAGTGTTTGGGAGATCTTCGAGGGAGGCGGCCACAGCTGGTGTACATCCTGTTAGCGTGTGTGTGTGTGTGCTTGTGTGTGTGTGTGTGTGTGTGTGGTGGGGGGATCCTGATCTCATAGAAAACCTCCTGACTACAAAAGAGTGTCGCCTCTCCTGCTGCAGGGTAACACACACTCAGCCCCACATTGTTGTGCAGGATTGAGTCTCAGAAATCGGATCTCTTTGTTGCAGTTCTTGTTGTGAAGGTCCAACACGTCAGAACCGACCAAAGATCAACCTGAACAAACAGGGAGTGGCACATCACCAGGGGAACTGCTAACGGCTGCTCATTACATGCGCTTTCTGTTGCTATACATGCTGCTGTTAGCTAGTTAGCTCAGTTAGCCGTGCAGCTAGTGGCCTGGGCTGACTCCACAGACTGGGAGCCTCGAGCAGCGATGCAACTGAGCAGCCGACGGCTTTGACATATCGGTTGTTTTGTTTGTTTTTAAAATTATATTTAGATTTTTTAATGTTTAAACTAAAATTCATTACACAGGCTATCACATCTTCAAGTATATTTACTGCCAGAACATCATTTCTGATACTTGAAAGTACAAAATGTAAGAATTTAAGAAGAAATCGTCTGTGTTGAAAAGTTACTACTGAAGTTAGCATGCTAACCAGCTAGCCTGGCCTGTGTTGAGAGGGGATTCGACACTTGTCTGAAATAAAGTCTGTGGTTGAACACCAGCTGAAGATAAATTCATTTTTTGATTTACAACATAAAGTTTAAATATGAAGTATTACATCTACATCCATACGTCTGAGAAGGTGGAGCAGGGGAATGTTTTTTATAAGAATGATCAATAATCGACTGTCAGAATAGCGTGAATTTTGTCTAATTGTGTCGGTTATAACCATGAAAATAAAATTCATCATCGTAAATAGAGTTATAGAGTATAAAAATGTTCTTGGCGGGCAGAAAAACAAACATTAGAAAAAAGAAGCAATCATGACATTACCTGTAAACACACACACACACATAAGAGCATGTGTGTGTGTGTGTGTGTTTGTGTGTGTGTGTGTGTGTGTGTGTGTGTGTGCATGAATGTATGTATGTGCATGTATCTTATCTTATCTTATATATCTTATCATTATGTTAGTTAATTTTTAAGCCCAGATTTAGGGAAAGATAGGCTAATATGTGACCATGTTATTTAATATATTTATGGATGAATGGATAGGATGTTTTTTAAAACATGTTCTTTGTGTGTTATTCTAAAGGCCCCTCTAGGGACGGGCATTGGAAATTAGCTAAGGCTATAAATGCTACGATGCTTTCTGTTGGATTGTTGTGCAACCCACATGATTTGTATCTGTCCCTATCAAATAAACCATATACAATACAGTACAATACTGACATATTATATCCACACTGCATGTCACGTGTCCAGGGAAGCTACCTGCAGATCTATATGTTCTGGTTCTACATCTCCACCCTCCCTTTGTATCCTGGACCCCTTGTTCCCTCCAAACTTCAAGCTCATCCTCACACACAAACCTTAAAGTCACACTCACCGCTCTCAACAACAAGTAGAAGAAGAAGAAGAAGAAGAAGAAGAGGAAGACGAAGAAGAGGAATCGGTCGCTGAGATTTTCCTCACGTCCTGCTGGTTGCTGCTCATCGAGGTAAAGATGGCTTCATCCAACCACCTGAGTGTTTCTGTCACTGCTGCACTGTTAATTCATTCATTCACTTGTAAACCAGTGATGGAATTTAACTAAGTACATTTACTCAAGTACTGACATTTGGAAGTATTTGTAATTTACTTGAGTATTCCCACCTTTTTTTTTTGCTATTTCAAACATTCATGCTGACCTCATGCTGCACCAGAGTCAACAGCACATCTCTAAATTAACTTATTTTATCTTTTTTAATTTACTTTTATCTGATAAAAAATTATGACTCCAATCATTAGGAAAATGCTGAATATATGGTTGACCATTGAAACCATCTCAGCTAACCTCTCTGGGGACTATTTTATGATAGTTGAAATACGTGATAATGATCAGTTCTGAAGACGACGGCCTAGTTTTGTGTCTACAAAAGTATGTTTCCAGACCCATTTTGGCCTCGGGGGCTAAAGAGACAATCCTACACTTGGTGCTCTTGTCTTGTAAACAACCACAATGAAAAGCAACCCGAACCAATTTTTAAAATGTCACATCTCGCTCCTTTCCATCCCCGTTGATCATGAAGAAGAGAGAAACGCCTTGTATTGAAATGTTTGTGCATTTTAAAACAGAAATCAAACAACCTCTCTAAAAATCAAATGGCTGAAATAAAGTTAGTGTGCAGTGAATCTTGGGCACAATGATAACAGATAAGTTTGTGAACAATTCATAATTTTATCAGAGCGAGCAGCCACAATGAGACAATCAGCAGCAGCTACTTAACACAGAAGCCATATACTCTTAACTTTATAGCTTTACAACAAAGTGTCCTTCTTATCTCGCTTGTAAATATGAACACATAACTTGTACTGCACCTCAGTTTGATCAGCAAGCCACAAAACTAACATTCACCAGGAAACAGCACACTGATCACCTCAGTCAGCTGCTGCTCAGCTGCTGCCAAGACATCTTAACTAATGTTCTTGTTCTCTATCGTTCACTCAGCATGAAAAAGCCACAGCACCTTATTACTTCATTTTAAAATGACATTACAAACATTATTTTAGGCTTTAAAAGGAACTGATCTGATGAGATTTCAGTTTGCAGTAGTCCAGAGAATTGTCTCCATTGTGTTTCTTTGCTGTGTTTATGTGTAGAGATGCAGTCCGCCCTCCACTGTCTAAGGGTGGTGGTGGTTTTATTGAGTCTGGCTCCATCCACCCAGTCATTCTCCCACGGTGCCAGCCACGCCTCCTGTCAGGAGATGATTCCAGGACACATCCGGGCTCAATCCCTGGACCCACAGCAGAGCTATGTCACCCTGCACACATCTGCCTCCTCTTACCTGTCCGGACAGTTAGTTACAGGTAGTGGACAACTAGTTTTCAACCAATTCACTAGTTAATTAACCAATAATGACAAAGTTCCTTATGGGGCAGGTCATCACTTGTACTACTTTACTGTCACTGCACCTGAATGTACACTTTATAGTTGGTAAAAGTAACGTGAGATTAACAAAAGTAAATAAATAACTATTGAAATGCACAAGTTTAGTTTAGTTTAAGAAAAAACAGGAGGAGGAAATGTTGTCCTTTCTATGAAGTGGTTGCATCAAGGCAAAAATTGGCAGCGCCCTCTAGAGGCCACAATAAAAATTGCAGCATCAAAGGAGGAACTTTGATGAAGTAATAAAAAAAACAGCATTAAAAGGACGACAGGGGAAACAGTTGGGTGAAACAAGTATAAGACTTTCATTCAGGAGACGTAGTAGAAACCAAACTGTTTTCATAAACCTAATCTTGTAGTTTTAGTGGCTGAACCTAACCAACCGTGAGCATACGATGAAGATACCACCTGTCACTGGTAGACTGAATCGGCCATGTTTTGACAACGTTGAAAATAAATCCATTATTTGAACTTAGAAAGATTGTTTTCTCTGCAATTGGTCATCTTCAGCTAGTTAGAACAATCAGTTGTTACAACTCCACATTATGTGATGTCTCTTCTTCTGCTTCTCTGAATCCATACTTGTGTCCCTAGTAACTGTCTGAAGCTCTCGGGACTTCATGGGTTTCCTGCTCCAGGCTTGCAGTGCGGAAGGGTCTGAGGGCAGGGCCGGAGACAGAGTCAGGGCGAGGACTGGATTTGGGGCTGGGGTCACATCTACAAGGCTGGGCCCAGTGCTGGTGGGTAGTTCCTGGGCCCTCAATCCCCCTGGTACGCACACCCTGCACTGCCTCTCAGAGGGTGATACCCTCACACACTCTGACAAACAGCTGAAGAGAAACCTGTCGTTTGTGTGGAGGGCTCCTGATAGACTCATGGGTGACATCAGGTTCTAGTAAGTATGAACTTTCCAGTTGAAAACAGGTACCAATAGGAATCCTACTGTAATGTACATAACCCTCTTTGTCTGTCATTCCAGCATCACAGTGGTGCAGTCTTACTTTGTATATTGGGCAGGTATTGAGTCAAGAGTGGTGCATGATGGGAGTTGTAGTCCTTGTTGTGATCATAACACCACAGAGATAGATGGAAGGAATTCAAATATTGTACAGCAGGGAGATGGAGTTCCTACTCTGCCAGGTACCCTATTCAATGAAGGACTTTCATATCAAATGTCGTGTTTGTTATCCATCCACTTACCTAAAGTTTTATGGATGTTATGTCTTGTTGCCACACAGGTCTCAGAATCCATGGAGCATCAAACAAGCTAACAAATGAGACGGTCAACCCTGCATCTACCCCAGTGCCCCCTACAACGACAAGCAGTCGAATCAGAAGCTTCAAATCTCTGGAAACACCAATAGAAGTCACTCTTCCAGTCTTTGAGATGAACAGCTCTGTGACTTTGGCATCCCTTGGTGTTCAATGCCTGACAAATCAGCCAGTCTATGAAAGGAACAGCCCTTTGTCTTTCGGATCTCTCGAAAGTTCGTCTAAGGGCAGTGAGTCTAACACTTATGTAACATCTGGATCCATTTTAAGGATAACTGAAGAGGCTCAAGAGAGCCCCTCCTCCAACCAACCTTTCATAGCCCTTTTCTCCTCAGCTGAGACAAGAGGGATGGTAGCAACTACCACTCCTTTGCCCAGCATCAAAGTGCAAAACCCAATGAGTTCTCTTGCCCTTGTTCCCTTCCCCTCCCTGAACGCTGGCGAGATCGAAAGAAAAGAGAGATGAAGTTTCAGGACCCAAAACTGCCGGCTGCTCCTGATGCTAAAGGAACAACATTAAATCCTGAAACCACAACAGCTTTATTCTCAACCAATCACAGCTTCCAAACCACAAATCTCCCAAGAATATATATATAGCCAAGAATCCAAGAATATCAAACCCGGACCAAACTAGATCAGTCAAATTTGAGAATGATTATAGTTCGTCACAGCCCTGGAGGACTAGCCAAACCAAATCCAAAATCAGTCCAATCAAGGATGAAGCAGGTAGAAAATCCATGCCCCAGTCCCAGAATCAATCCCTCAACACTAAACGTATCTTCAGGTTCCATTTTCAGCAAACTCCTGAATGTCCTTTCCCACTATCAGCTCATGAATGATTTACCCAAAAATCAGCCTGAAGACAGTATATCTGAACCCAAAACTAGACAAACCAGAATCACCCCCCAAACATGGTCCCAGCCCCATTCCCAAACAAGTGCACCACGGGCACACATCTTTGGATGGAAGCAAACCTCAGTAGCTCCTCGATCCATCAGCCCTCTGCCCTTCACATCAAGGTTCGACCCAACTTTAATGCTTGATAATGCGAAGGAGAACAAAGATCTTCAGGCTCAAGCGGAGATCAAGACCATGAGCCCCATTTTTGCCTCAATTCCCTCAACTTCTCCTTCTTTTTCTTCTTCTTCTTCTTTGTCTACTTCACCCCTTGTTCATCCTAGTTCCACCATGCCTAATCCTCACACTGGAAGTTCAACCTTGGTGTCCACAAAATCTTCTTTCGCCCATGCTACTTCCTCATCTCTTCCCTCATCCTCCTCCATGACGAAACACCCCAACACAGCTCCAGCCCCTTCTGCTCTCCCCTCTCCTTCCCCAATTTCCATTCCTTCGCGATTTTTCTCCATCCAAACTTCCTCACCTATGCCATCCTCCGTAACCTCTTCTACGAAACCCTCCTTGCATATCTCCAACTATCCATCATCAGCTCCCTTCTTTAACTCAGCCCATCTATCAACTTCTTCTGCATCTCCCTTGACCACCTCCCAGTATCACAAGTTCAACCTCACCCACATCTTCTTCTGCCACCATTTTCCCCATCCCTCTCCTCCTCCATTGCCTCATTAGCTTCCTCCGTTCCTTCTCAATCCATCTCTACCTCTACCTCAACATCTTCTTCCTCCTCACTTAGTCCCTTATCTTCCCCCAACTCATCTGCCACCTCTTCTCCTTTGTCATCCTCCCACTCTACCTCCTCTCACCCAGAACCCTCCAGAGCTCCCCGTCGCTCTCTCTATCTTGCCCTTATTTCCACTTCTCAACAACTCACCCGAGGTCAAATGTTGCTAATCCAGAACCGTATCACATCATCTGATCCTGTCCTGAGCCCAGCGACTACTTTCCAACACATATAAAACTTAGCCTCTATGCCAAGCTAGCTTACAGCTTTCTAAAATAATGACCATAAATGAATGAAACAAGGTTGCTTTTATGAATCTGTGTCTGAGATTGAGAAATATCAACTCTTGGACGGAGTTTTAAACTTGTGTGTCATATTCATTGCAGCCTCTAGCAGCAATTAGCACGTCAGCAGGAGTTTTAGTCTTGTTTTCTAGAGATTTTTGCTTCTAATATGTTTAGGGAACTAAAACTACAATCTGCCAACTGATCCTGGAGGGGATTAACAGACAATGCTAGGATTACAAACACCATTTGGTGGATACGTTTAGTTTTAAACATGCACCAGGAACATAAATACAAATGGTATCAACACACATTACCAGTGACACAGGCTGTTTTTTCATCTCTATGATTGTATAATTTGATAATGTTTTGTGTGTAGAATTAGCCTGCTGATTTAACATGCTAACAGATTTTGTCCCACCAATATTCATGTGCATGTACTGAAATCACCAAAGACCACCGGAACCTGCTGATCGCATGACAACTTCATTTTTTTGTAAACTGTCATGTTAAGTCACATGGATGCACTTAATAATAAAATATATCTTCCGTTTTATGCAAGGTGTATTTCTTTATTTTGGCTCTTTCTGTAGGTTTTGTATGGCAGTGTTGGTTGCTTAGTCATTTCACAATCACGTGGTTGTGTGTTAGAAGCAGCACAAGGCCTCTAGAGTCTGTTGGCAGAGATTTCACAGCCATATTTTATTATAACTTCATCCAAACGATGGGACAGAGGAGCCATCTGTCCAAAAACAGTCATGTGGTTGAAATAATGAACTGCTAATATTTCCCTGGGTGTTTTTCTGCAGTTAGATCAGATAATAAATACAAGGATCTATGGAGATATTCTCTGTATATAAACAGGCTGTGAGGAGGAACGCTGACTACAAACATGGATGAGACAACAAATTCAAGGCCCTGTTATCTCTGGAGGAGCTGATTAAAGTCTGTGTGCAAACCGTTCAGGAGTGTTTAATGATAAGGTGAGCAAATACCTGGTCCACTTGGCAGCAAATAATCATTAAACTTTCCCTTTAAGTAAATACAATATTACTGAACTTTACAAAAGTACTCTCACCCTTTACACAGATATAAGAATGCATTGGCTATCTTTTAAATCTTGTTTCTTACTGACCTGATGTTCATTATTCAATTTAAAAAGAAAAAATCCTGATCAACAACAACAACATCAACAACACGTTTTAAGGCTTAAAGTAGGGCTGTCAGTTTAACGCGTTAATTAGATCAATTAATTACACAGCAAATTAACGCGTTATGAAAATTAACGCAATTAATTCTGAGATTCTGAGTGGCAATTCAATGCGCGAGCATTTTAAATTTGGCCCATTGAATGATCCGTAGGCTACTTGGCAGTGGCACGTTACGGTAGCCATAGACATATAGAGCTTAGATTGGGTCCAAAATATCAAGCCCGACCCGACACGGCCCGACACATTAACTGTAATTATGAGCCCAAGCCTGATTTAAACCCGACATTTTTTTAATACGTGGGTTGTTATTGTTGACACCAGTAACGCGTTCCTCTAATCTGACCACTTTTTTCAGTAATGAGTAATTTAACGCGGTAATATTTCCAAACCAGTAATCAGTTACTAATTCAAGTCACTGTGCGTCACTATTATTTTTGTCATTTTCCTTAGTAAAAACATATATTTTGCTTTATCTTGCGTCTCGAGGAGTGACGTCTCGTGCGCGAGAATTCTATCACCGAAGCTGCTCCAGCTTAACTTGCCAATCAAACGCTAAACACGTCGGGATTAAGAGTCTGCTTAAGTGCCTATTTGAGATTCAGCCTTAATTTATTTCTGAATTTTATTTATATAAGTGTATTTGTATTGCATTTTTGAATAATGCACCTGGCCTAATTGGTTTGCTGGGATGTGCATGACCATTTTCTTTTAAATTTCATTTATGAAACGCACTTCACGAATAAAAATGTGGATTTCAGATCTTCTCTTCTTACTGTATTCAATTGATTAGTCATGCAATACAATTTTGTAATGTCCTAGAATTCAAATTCTTTATTTGGGTACCTTTAGCAGATATGAGATTAAAATGCGATTAATTAGATTAATTAATTACAAATCCTGTAATTAATTAGATTAATTTTTTTAATCGCCTGACAGCCCTAGTTTAAAGGTTTATTTCCTTATGGTTTTTGTTCAAATATATATAAACAAGTAACAGGACAGAACCACCCATACATCCCCTGATTAATGTCTTACTCTCCCCCAATACACTGCTGGCATAACAATCACACTGTAAACAGACAGAGGCTGAATATAAACTTGACCGTTACTGGACAACCAATGGAATTGTGCTGTATAGGCTTCATTAACTCTCCACAGTAACAGATGCTGACTCCGATGTGTTAGAGACGAATACATCTCTACCAACAAGACTGCAAACATCTTCATCTCACGTTGGGAAGATGTGATAACTCCCTCACGTTTTAAAGTGTGCTAACCCCAACATCAGCTGAGGTCTTGCTTGGGTTTATCCCCAGAAAATCAACCAAACATCAGGCTAAGAGGTGCCAGTGTGAAACAGGGCTAAAGTTATCAGTCCTGAGAGTAGTAACACAACATCCTAGAAAGTTCAGCTTCACTTCAAAGCACTTGTGTGTTGTGTTAAAGTTAACCCAGGGCTAACAGCAGTGCAGTATACAGTATGTCACGTGAAAGCCCTTAAAGGTGTCGATAAGAAGGTCCTGGGGGAAACAGAATTGACATAAAACACCAGAAGTAAGGCTACTGTAGGTGGTGACGCCTACATATAATTACTGTAGTACAGCCCCTGAGCAAAGTCACGCCCTTGTTTTGAACATTTTCCATACGCGTGTTTCAAAAAATAGCTAAAATTGGCTAAAAAAGACTGGGATGCTTCTATGAAAGGATGGAAAACCGTGGTCTTTCATGGATGTCATGTATCACAGCTCCAGTTCTTTGAATACAACACAGTCACATCTGGCTAAACAACTGGTTACCCTGGAAACTTTCTTTACTCCTGTTGTCTTCTTCAGTATTGTGTTGCTTTGCTAGCGTCTTTGATAAACTGATGTTTCCAACAGCAACAAACTTAAGCTGTAATTTTCTTTAGGCTATGGCCCAACAGACATATGGAAGCATCAATCCTAACCCTAACCCAAACACTGTGATTGGTTCTATATAGATAACGATGTTGGTCTGATGGTTGGTCCACTTTGGTTCAGACTGAATTATCTCATAAACTACCAGATAGACTGCCACAACATTTGGCACTGACATTCATGGTGCCCAGACGATGAAGCCCAATCACTTTGGTCATCCTCCAACTTTTCTTCTGGCGCCACCAGTGGGTCAAAGTGATCAATTATCCTGTGAAACATCTCAACATCAATAGAGGGACTGTTGTAGAAGGAAGTTTGTAGACATTCATGGCTGCCAGAGGATGAACTATTTAGACTTTGGTTATCGTCTGACTTTTCCTTTAGCGCCAACATGAGGTTAAAAAATGAAATCTTAAGTGAAATATCTCAACAAATATTAGATGGATTGCCGTGAAATTTGGCACAATGTGACCTAATGAATCCATGTTGCCAGGCATCAAGCTGTGGGCTTGAACCAATCAATGTCCCCTGACTTGTTATGTAGCGCTATCATCTGGTTTAAATTGTTTGTATCTACAAAGGGAGTCTGGTGAGTGAATCCACCATTCATTGGTGTTAAAAGAAAGAAATAAACCAACAGATAAATTGATTAGTAGATTTTATAACACAAAGAGGTGCAACAAACATTGATTCAAACAAAGAAGATTTAGGAAGTCATTTTTCATAGATTTCACAGGGTGTGATTGATGATTTACAGTAATTATCTCATCACAGCCGCCACCATGCAGCCAGAACAACACCACCGGTGCTCAGAGTGAAGCTGGTGAGTTTGCAGCAGTGAGTCCAGCAGCTGATCCATGCAGATTGTTTTCCTGACAGCAGAGGAAGCTGTTGAGCTGGTTTTTAAACGCTCTGAACACAGACGGAGAGGAGTTCAACTCATATAATCTGACAGATCCACAGCGGAGGAGAAGCTGCTGGACACGCTGTCACAAGGTCACATGAGCTGCAGAAAGAAGAATTCCCCTTTAATAGAATTAATCAGGTTGTTCTGGAGTGACTTCTCTACTCACTCAGGGCAGCAGAGTTGGAATGCGGCCCTATCTCAACAACAGACTAGACTGTAGGAGAGGAGACAAGGTGAAGTGTTAGTGTTGGAATCCAGGAAGAAGGTGGCATCAGTGATCCAGTCTACCTTGCTATGTGTGTGTGAATCGGTTTGTGTGTGTGTGTGTGTGTGTGTGTGTGTGAAGCAGCATCTCTATGTGTGTGAACCAGTGTCTCTGTGTGTGAACCAGTATCTAAATGTGAACCAGAGTCTATGTGTGAACCAGAGTCGCTATGTGTGAACCAGTCTCTATGTGTGAACCAGAGTCTCTCTGTGTGAACCAGAGTCTCTATGTGTGAACCAGTCTCTTTGTGTGAACCAGAGTCTCGATGTGTGAACCAGTCTCCATGTGTGTGAACCAGTGTCTCTATGTGTGAACCAGAGTCTCTATGTGTGAACCAGAGTCTCTATGTGTGAACCAGTCTCTATGTGTGAACCAGAGTCTCTATGTGTGAACCAGAGTCTCTATGTGTGAACCAGTCTCTATGTGTGAGCCAGAGTCTCTATGTGTGAACCAGAGTCTCTATGTGTGTGAACCAGAGTCTCTATGTGTGTGAACCAGTATCTCTATGTGTGTGAACCAGAGTCTCTATGTGTGTGAACCAGTGTCTGTATGTGTGTGAACCAGTGTCTGTGTGTGAACCAGAGTCTCTATGTGTGAACCAGTGTCTGTATGTGTGTGAACCAGAGTCTCTATGTGTGTGAACCAGTATCTCTATGTGTGTGAACCAGAGTCTCTATGTGTGTGAACCAGTATCTCTATGTGTGTGAACCAGAGTCTCTATGTGTGTGAACCAGTATCTCTATGTGTGTGAACCAGTATCTCTATGTGTGTGAACCAGAGTCTCTATGTGTGTGAACCAGTGTCTGTGTGTGAACCAGAGTCTCTATGTGTGAACCAGTCTCTTTGTGTGAACCAGAGTCTCGATGTGTGAACCAGTCTCCATGTGTGTGAACCAGAGTCTCTATGTGTATGAACCAGTCTCTATGTGTGAACCAGAGTCTCTATGTGTGTGAACCAGAGTCTCTATGTGTGAACCAGAGTCTCTATGTGTGAACCAGAGTCTCTATGTGTGTGAACCAGAGTCTCTATGTGTGTGAACCAGTATCTCTATGTGTGTGAACCAGAGTCTGTATGTGTGTGAACCAGTGTCTGTGTGTGAACCAGAGTCTGTGTGTGAACCAGAGTCTCTATGTGTGAACCAGAGTCTCTATGTGTGTGAACCAGAGTCTCTATGTGTGTGAACCAGAGTCTCTATGTGTGTGAACCAGTGTCTGTATGTGTGTGAACCAGAGTCTCTATGTGTGTGAACCAGAGTCTCTATGTGTGAACCAGAGTCTCTCTGTGTGTGAACCAGTCTCTATATGTGAACCAGAGTCTCTATGTGTGAACCAGAGTCTCTCTGTGTGTGAACCAGAGTCTCTATGTGTGTGAACCAGTGTCTGTATGTGTGTGAACCAGAGTCTCTATATGTGAACCAGTCTCTATGTGTGAATCAGTCTCAGTCAGTTGGACATTTTGGATGATAGAGGACGCCACACTGATATCTGTGTAATCGATGGTTTATAAGGATACAAAACCAGCGTTGGGTATAAAACAGCAACAGTTCACGATTTTATAGGAGGTTAAAATGAAACTCTCGCCAAAATGCACCCTAGGCTTTTTTTGTGAATGTACACAAGTCAAACCTTCTTGTTAAAGCATAAGAGTTGTTATGCTGTTGTTATGTGTTGTTCAAAAACCTTCTTTTTAGTAAACTCTGTGTACTCAAAGAATGTTCTCAAAGCTCGTTTTCATGTGTAGAGACCCTGGTGATACTACGAGCAAAGTTTCATGTTGTGTCGAGCCTTCTTAGTGTTTTAAAAATAGAGATTTTGATGCTATATGTGTGAACCAGAGTCTCTATGTGTGAACCAGAGTCTCTATGTGTGAACCAGTCTCTATGTGTGAGCCAGAGTCTCTATGTGTGAACCAGAGTCTCTATGTGTGTGAACCAGAGTCTCTATGTGTGTGAACCAGTATCTCTATGTGTGTGAACCAGAGTCTCTATGTGTGTGAACCAGTGTCTGTATGTGTGTGAACCAGTGTCTGTGTGTGAACCAGAGTCTCTATGTGTGAACCAGAGTCTCTATGTGTGTGAACCAGAGTCTCTATGTGTGTGAACCAGTATCTCTATGTGTGTGAACCAGAGTCTGTGTGTGAACCAGAGTCTCTATGTGTGAACCAGTGTCTGTATGTGTGTGAACCAGAGTCTCTATGTGTGTGAACCAGTATCTCTATGTGTGTGAACCAGAGTCTCTATGTGTGTGAACCAGTATCTCTATGTGTGTGAACCAGAGTCTCTATGTGTGTGAACCAGTATCTCTATGTGTGTGAACCAGAGTCTCTATGTGTGTGAACCAGTATTGGACATTTTGGATGATAGAGGACGCCACACTGATATCTGTCAGATCAGATTAGCTCTAGATACTACACTCGTGAAAACGACAACAAACGTCTTAGATCACGCATCCATTTCAGCTGTGTGTATCAGCCCTGCCGACCTGCAACGATGCATCGGTAATATCCTCTGTCATTATAAATGATTCAGTTTCTTACTTAGAACAAAATGCAGTCTTCATTCCGGCAAAACACTACCGCTTTCGTCCAGCGGGGCCGCCAAAATCAACACTAAATGAAAAGTCTGTACAGGGGCTTTAAATAATTTAGACAGATTGCAATTATAAATACGTTGAAGAGTAAATAGAAAAGTAAATAAATTCACAGGCAAATTTAAAAAACAAACAGAAATATGTACTTTACTTTAATCCAATGTAATCACATATTTAATGTATTTATTGTGACATTTATTTATTTTTATTTATTTTCTCACGTGAACTTCAAAGGAGTAAAAACAGAAATAAACAGAAAGTCTCACCATCTTTGATTTTATTTTTATTTTTCCATCCAGCCTGTCAGACTGGTCAACATTTATGTCTCATCACAGGACTTAAACTAGATGTAGCTTATTGTAAAATATGACAATTCATATCAGACAGAGTAGAAAAACTTCTCCGCTGTCCTCTTGCTCACTTCACATCACCTTTACTGACTTCATACAAACGGATAGAAATAGAAAATAAAGCCTAAACTTGTGGAGTTCAGGACATTCCTTCACCCTGGTGGCAGGAGCAGTCTGGTTTCAACAGACGGTCGCTTGCTTCCAGACACAAACTGAAAACAGATCGATCTCGTTATCGTCCCGTTACAGTCGTTTGAACAGTTAAACTAATCAAATGGCTTGTTGAGATCAAATTGTTGGACTCACCTTCACCCTTCATAAGGTGTCACCGATGTCATCATCGCAGACTCTGCAGAAGAAGAAACACACATCGTAAAGACTGAGACTCACTGAGCGACGAGTTGGCGCGTCCACAGACGGACGCTCTGATTGGTTCTTACACATCCACAGACGGACGCTCTGATTGGTTCTTACACGGCCTTGTGGAGACTCTTCTGGTTCATCATGTGCTGCCTGAAGACGTGGATCGCCTTGAACGTGTCCATCTGATCCTGATGTTTCTCCAGCACCTGTCTGTACCTGTTGGACATATTCAGTTAGAAAACATGTCATTGGTTTTTGGATCTTGGAGCTTCTGGAGACTTTGATCAGTCCAGACGAGCTGAACAGAGACATTCTGTGTTTGTTTTGGTTGCTTCTTCCTGTTTTAAACCACGTCTCCAGCTCCTTCGGTTGTTTATCAGCTGCAGAAATGTTTGCTGGACTACGACACTCCACCTGACTTTCATGGACTCTTGCTAATGCTAACCAAACAACTGCTGCTACAGACTACAGAGGGAGGTGTACATCTCCTCGTGGTCCAGAAGCTAGCTCGCTAAGCTAGCTAACGTTACAGTTCATCCGAGTCAGGCACCATTAATGTTTCCATCCTGCATTGAACACCACCTCTCATTTATCAGTCCATGCATCTTCCTCCTCCTCTTCCTCTAGCATCTGTGGATTATCTTGAGTAACTGGGTCAAGGCGGACTTTGCCAGACTTGAACTTGTGATGGAGTACTGTGAAATATTACAGCCTCTAAATGGACCTGTGTGCAACAACACCATCACAGAGGATGTTCTGATGGCTGACGGGTACCTTTGTGTCCAGACGACTTCCTTCAGACTCTCTTCGCTCCAGTCCTGGTAGACAAGTTCAGACCCAGACCCCGTCCTGACCTGCACCCCGGAGAGCAAGTCATAGAGGCAGGCCCGGGCTGACAGCGCCACCAGCCAGTAGATCGGCTCCTCCAAAACCACAAAGTGGAAAGACTGGAGGGACGACTGGAGCCACTGAGGTGGAGGTGAATTGATGGGGTTCTGGAGGAGGAGATGGTGATGAAGAACTAACATAATAACTAAATTAAATGTCTTAATTCAGCTCATTAGAGGCCCAACCTGTGTTCTGCTGCTGTAGTGTTCCAGAGTGTCCAGCAGCAGTGATCTCACAGCATCTGCTTCCTGTAAGCTGCTGACCAGGACCTGAGGGAGGACAAACCAGTCACACCAGTCACACCAGTTCAGCTCAATTAAGATGGAAAATTATAATTACTGTATAAGCTAACAGAAAGAAAGACAGAAAAGAAAGAAAGAAAGAAAAAAAGAACAAATGAAAAGAAAGAAACAATGAAAAGAATGAAAGACAGAAAAGAAAGACAGAAATGAAAAATGAAAAGAAAGTAAAAGAATGAAAGCAAGAAAGACAAAAAAGAAAGTCAGAAAAAAAAGACTGAAAAGAATGAAAGACAGAAAAGAAAGAAAGACAGATAGAAAGAATGAAAAGAAAGGAAAAGAAAGAAAAACAGAAAAGAATGAAAAGAAAGAAAGAATGAAAAGAAAGAAAGAAAGAAAGAAAGAATGAATGAAAGAAAGAAAGACAGACTGAAAAGAAAGAATGAAAGAAAGACAGAAAAGAAAAAAAAACAGAAAGACAGAAAAGAAAGAAAGAAAGAAAGAAAGAAAGAAAGAAAAAATGAAAAGAAAGAAACAATGAAAAGAATGAAAGACAGAAAAGAAAGAAAGACAGAAAGAAAGAATGAAAAGAAAGGAAAAGAATGAAAGAAAGAACAACAGAAAAGAAGGAAAGAAAGACTGAAAGAATGGCAGAAAAGAATTAAAGAAAGAAAGAATGAAAGACAGAAAGAAAGAAGGACAGAAGGTAAAAAGACAGAAAAGAAAGAAAGAAAGAATGAATGAATGAATGAACGAAAGAAAGACAGACTGAAAAGAAAGAATAAAAGAAAGACAGAAAAGGAAAAAAAACAGAAAGACAGAAAAGAAAGAAAGGAAGAAAAAATGAAAAGAAAGAAAGACAGAAAGAAAAAATTAAAAGACAGAAAAAGATGAAAGCAAGAAAGACAAAAAAGAAAGTAAGAAAGAAAGAATGAAAAGAATGAAAGACAGAAAAGAAAGACAGAAAGAAAGAATGAAAAGAAAGGAAAAGAATGAAAGAAAGAAAAACAGAAAAGAAAGAAAGACAGAAAGAAAAAATTAAAAGACAGAAAAAGATGAAAGCAAGAAAGACAAAAAAGAAAGTAAGAAAAGAAAGAATGAAAAGAATGAAAGACAGAAAAGAAAGAACAACAGAAAAGAAGGAAAGAAAGACTGAAAGAATGGCAGAAAAGAATTAAAGAAAGAAAGAATGAAAGACAGAAAGAAAGAAGGACAGAAGGTAAAAAGACAGAAAAGAAAGAAAGAAAGAATGAATGAATGAAAGAAAGACAGACTGAAAAGAAAGAATGAAAGAAAGAAAAAAGAAACAGAGACAGAAAGAAAGAAAGAAAAGAGGAGCAGATGCAGTCTGACATTGACGACCTCTGACCTCCAGCATGCTGCTGACTCTCTGCAGGTAGAGCGCCTCCTGCTGCATGAAGCTGCTGTAGCAGCGCTGCTTCAGGCGACCGGACTGGAGCTCCTGGAAGAAGCAGGACCAGCGGAGAATCTCCTCGGCCAACGCGTCACTGGGACCCCACACTGCATCGAACAGACTCACATTGGGGGCGAGACCTGAGAGACAGGAAACAGACTGTGGTTTCATCCCGCCAGAGTCTGAGTACGATTCACAACCAGCAGCCCAGGATACGGACCCGTCGGACCCGTCGGACCCGTCAGACCCGTCGGACCCATCAGACCCGTCAGACCCGGTGGGGAACATGCACACATTCATTTCAAGTCTTTAGGCTTTAAAATCACATATAGTGTTCCTCAGGGATGGTTGCTCGGTCTGCTCAGAGTCACAGTTTAAGTAAACATAAGATAACTACGCTAACGACACACAAATATATCTTCTGGTCAAAGCCAATGATTCTGTTTAAGTAAGAGACACGTTCAAGTCCTGCATGTCAACAACTATGGATTTCCATTAACACAGACTGCCCAATTTCTAAAAAATCAGACACCGAGATCCTCTCACCTTCCTTCATAAGTTCTTGAACAGACTCTTGTAATGCACTATTGACAGCAAAAACAGGTGTTGAATTGATCCAGACTGAAGTTTTATTAAGTTGGAGCAAAATACAAACTGCACATTAATACAAACATTTAACTCTGAGCCCAGCAGCACATTCAGTGTGACCGGTACATACAGGTCAGACACAGAGAAGACAGTGATGGTCTCACCTGACTTGACTGGTGTTCTGTTCTCAGGTAAGGCTTCAGAACTGGAGATAAAGAGATTAATAACAAACATTTAAAATTCAGGTTGATGAACGTTCACACTGTAACATTTTTAAACAGACAATACAAAAGAAAACTGAAGGTGATGAGTTCAGACGGAGCTCCATCCTCATGTGACGGTTGAGAGAAACCGTCTTCATGTCGAGTTAGTCTGCCGTGATTTCCTGTTTTATGTTGAAGGCATCCTTTTCTTTCTCCCTGAGTGTTTAAATCTGTATTTTTCCTTCACTTTCAGTTTGTTCGTCTGCGTCTCCTGTGGATTTCTGTCTGGGTTTAGTTCTTCTTGAGTTCTCCTCCACCGGCCTGTTTGTTACCGGAACAAACAGGCCGGTGGATTTTATCTGGAGCTAGATGTCTCGTGATTAGGTCCTTTTTTCTTTGTGCGACGTAAACGCTTAAATCTACTTTGACTAAACAAAAGAGCCCCGAGCTGTTGACTCACATCCCTTCTCAACTGTACAGTAATCATAACGATTAACACTGATTGAAATCTGATCTGCGCCTGAGTTATTTCAAGACGTCTCGCCATTTTTGTAGCACAAAGAGCGTCTCTGAGTTACAGTAGACGGTAAACACTTTCCAGTTTCAAGCCAAGTGTTTGAGTTTGATCACGTGTTGTTTGATCAGTGCAGGCAACTCGTTTTACTAACGTCCTGAGACATCAGCAAACATGAGACGCTTCAGTGTCACTGACCAATGTTTGATTTGTGTGCCGACGACTTAAAGCAGACCAATTATTCTCAGGGAACCACACACACCTGAGGGAGATACGCTGTCAACAAATTAAAGTGTTTTAAACTTATACACTTCCACACAAATTGATTGAAAATCTACTTTTTCTGTTCTTAAATTTTCTTTTATATCTTCGTTATGAATGGTGTGCTCTGTGTCCTAAGTTTATTCACAGGTTTTGGTGAAACTGGACTGGAAAATAACGGATAGCTGATTTACCGATGGACAGACTTCAGTTGTTGCTTAGCCTGTTAGCTCAGTTAGCTGTGCAGCTAGTTACGTTTCGAGATGCATGAGAAGACGCCTCAGGTATCAGTCAGGTATCAGTCAGACGATCGTGTCTCCAGGCTACAGCTAAGCTCTCTGTGTTTTAGCTATCTGACGGCTTTAGCTTCACACTTAGCGCACAGTAATGAAACTACGTCAACTGGCAACACCACTACAGGTGTACCTGCAGCAGATCTGTTTAAAGATCACTCAAGTAAAAACACTTCCTCCAGTGTGGTTCCAGACTTTAGCCTACCTGGCTGCGGTGGAGCAGATGTAGAACCAGAGCTCTCCACAGGGGGCGCCATGCAGCTCTCCACCTGAACACAATTAATACGTTCAAGTTCCAATTTAGATGTTTTTTAAAGAATAATAATAAAACAGATCAGATACAGGGTGTGTGAAACAGCTGCAGGTTTGCTTAGAGACTTGTTTAGCTTCAGGTAAAGACAGTAACAGCTTTTATAAAGAAAATTATTTACTTATTGGGTCCATTTGCATGCAAGCCCCGCCCTCGCCGGTCTCTTCCTGGTTCTGATCGTCAGTCCAAACCCAGGAGCCGTTCTTCAGGGAGGAGAACGAGGACACAGAGGAGAACAATGTTTGTGAAACAGAGCACAGACAGACCTCGAGCTTGGACCACGTGGTGTTGTTCTGTGCTGTGTGTAAGAACCTGTTGGGCCCGGCGTCCACCCAGCCACACAGGTGTGTGTGTTCTCACCAGCTGACCCACGAACAGCCTCTCCTCCGGGGTGTGAAGGGAAGCCAGGTGACCCCCTGTCTGAGAGCACATGGACTACACACACACACACACACAAACACACATTAAACCCTACTGCAGCCAGGTGATAATCGCAGGTGTGATGAAATAAGGTGTGTTGTCTCAGTTTACCTCAGCAGAGCTCCAGGAGCTCCACACGGGGTAGAAAGCGAAGCATCTCTGCCCCAACAGGAGCCAGCGCGGCGGGCAGTGAGAGGCCGGCTCCGCCCCCTCTGACACGTCACCTGATCAGAAGTATAGAACACATCCAATCAATGTTCACACGGCGGCCATCTTCCTCTGATCAATCAAACTGTCACGACTTGTAACAACGCAGCATCAGTCTGAGCTTCACACAGGAAAATGGCCACCACGTCTACTTTCTTACCTGAAGACGGAGGTGACGCTGACGGACCAATCAGGAGGAGGGACAGGACGAGAAGAGCCAACACACACGCCATCATCTACCTGTAACACACACACACACACCATCATCTACCTGTAACACACACACACACACCATCATCTACCTGTAACACACACACACACACCATCATCTACCTGTAACACACACACACACACACACACACACCATCATCTACCTGTAACACACACACACACACACACACACACACACACCATCATCGACCTGTAACACACACACACACACACACACACCATCATCTGCCTGTAACACACACACATAAACTAGAGGTCAGAAGAAGAAGAAGAAGAGAAAGAGAAGAAGAAGCAGCTTCAGATGATTCTGACTCACCTTCTTGTGAATTCAGTATTAAATATAAAACATGAGTGTGTTTGTTTTTCCTGGCTACGTCTTCACGCTACACTGATGACAGCAGCCTTCTTCTGTGTCACCATGCTAACAGCTGACCTGGGATCAGTTAGATCACCCTGCCAGGGGCGGTCCTGGACCAGTCGGTGCCCGAGGCGAGCTTTCCTGATAGAACCCCATCCCCGCGAGAAAAGACCAAAGACCATGTCCAGTGAACTGCTCGTTTATTTAAACAATGATGATCCAAACAATATAACAATATGTGCATATGAAAATTAAATCAGCTGGTACAGGATACGAACCAACTGTTCTCATCAGGTCTGTTACATGAAGAGGTCAGTCAGCAGGATCAGCTGGAGGTGAACTGCCAGTGTTTGCTGCATCTACAGGGCCCATGAAGCACACTTTGTCACCTTGTATTCAAGATACCACACACACACACACACACATACACACAAGATATAGAATAAATATAATGTCAGTGTACTCTGGTGAGATGTTAAACTGCATTTCACAGTACTTGTCTTATTATGACAGTTTTGCAGCCAACTGTATGTTAACAACACCAAACCAAGCCGAACGAGGCGGAACATGACTAACACACCCTCATTGCTACTTAACATTAGCTTACTAGTAAGATGACATGATGCTACTGCTAGCTAGCATGATAATATCATTAATGCTCGGTGAATTGAAAAAAAATTTGATCAAAATGACATACCTTTGTCCTTTGTACGTTTCTCCCACTCTTCTTCTCTGTTCTTTAGAAAGTGTGGCCCGGATGCCATTTCATTTTCCCGTTGACACACAGCCGACTGCACATCAGTGCTCGCGCTAAAATGTTGTGACTGTGCCGTGTAACAGCTGCAGGGCATGTACGTCAGAATCGTCATTTCTTTAACTAACGTTTAATTTATCTAAAGTACTGTTGTAGATATAGGGATGGCAAAAACTGTAGAAAAAATAAATAGACATTATCATTTTAATTATAATTTTTTCCCGCCGTATATTTGCCGTCCCTCATTAGGTGGCGCCCCTCTCTATATCCCCCTTACTAGGTGGCGTCGATCACTTGGTGGCGTCGCTCATTAGGCGGCGTCCCCTCACTGGGTGGCGTCCCCTCACTGGGTGGCGCCCCTCACTGGGTGGCGCCCCTCACTAGGTTGCACCCCTCACTAGGTGGCGTCCCCTCACTGGGTGGCGCCCCTCACTGGGTAGCGCCCCTCACTAGGTGAGGTCCCTCACTAGTTGGCGTCCCCTCACTAGGTGGCGTCCCCTCACTGGGTGGCGCCCCTCACTGGGTGGCGCCCCTCACTGGGTAGCGTCCCTCACTAGGTGGCGTCCCCTCACTAGGTGGCGTCCCCTAACTAGGTGGCTCCCCTCACTGGGTGGCGTCCCCTCACTAGGTGGCGTCCCTCACTAGTTGGCGCCCCTCACTAGGTGGCGTCCCTCACTAGGTGGCGTCCCCTAACTAGGTGGCTCCCCTCACTGGGTGGCGTCCCCTCACTGGGTGGCGTCCCTCACTAGGTGGCGTCCCCTAACTAGGTGGCTCCCCTCACTGGGTGGCGTCCCCTCACTAGGTGGCGCCCCTCACTAGTTGGCGCCCCTCACTAGGTGGCGTCCCTCACTAGTTGGCGTCCCTCACTAGTTGGCGTCCCTCACTAGTTGGCGCCCCTCACTAGGTGGCGCCCCTCACTAGGTGGCGTCCCTCACTAGGTGGCGCCCCTCACTAGTTGGCGCCCCTCACTAGTTGGCGCCCCTCACTAGGTGGCGTCCCTCACTAGGTGGCGCCCCTCACTAGTTGGCGTCCCTCACTAGTTGGCGTCCCTCACTAGTTGGCGCCCCTCACTAGGTGGCGTCCCTCACTAGGTGGCGCCCCTCACTAGTTGGCGCCCCTCACTAGTTGGCGCCCCTCACTAGGTGGCGTCCCTCACTAGGTGGCGTCCCTCACTAGGTGGCGTCCCCTAACTAGGTGGCTCCCCTCACTAGGTGGCGTCCCTCACTAGTTGGCGCCCCTCACTAGGTGGCGTCCCTCACTAGGTGGCGTCCCCTAACTAGGTGGCTCCCCTCACTGGGTGGCGTCCCCTCACTGGGTGGCGTCCCTCACTAGGTGGCGTCCCCTAACTAGGTGGCTCCCCTCACTGGGTGGCGTCCCCTCACTAGGTGGCTCCCCTCACTGGGTGGCGTCCCCTCACTGGGTGGCGTCTCCTCACTAGGTGGCGCCCCTCACTAGGTGGCGCCCCTCACTAGTTGGCGCCCCTCACTAGGTGGCGTCCCTCATTAGGTGGCGCCCCTCACTAGTTGGCGTCCCTCACTAGTTGGCGCCCCTCACTAGTTGGCGCCCCTCACTAGGTGGCGTCCCTCACTAGGTGGCGCCCCTCACTAGTTGGCGCCCCTCACTAGTTGGCGCCCCTCACTAGGTGGCGTCCCTCACTAGGTGGCGTCCCCTAACTAGGTGGCTCCCCTCACTAGGTGGCGTCCCTCACTAGTTGGCGCCCCTCACTAGGTGGCGTCCCTCACTAGGTGGCGTCCCCTAACTAGGTGGCTCCCCTCACTGGGTGGCGTCCCCTCACTGGGTGGCGTCTCCTCACTAGGTGGCGTCCCTCACTAGGTGGCTCCCCTCACTAGGTGGCGTCCCCTCACTGGGTGGCGTCTCCTCACTAGGTGGCGCCCCTCACTAGGTGGCGTCGCTCACTAGGTGGCGTCCCTCACTAGGTGGCGCCCCTCACAAGGTGGCGCCCCTCACTAGTTGGCGTCCCTCACTAGTTGGCGTCCCTCACTAGGTGGCGTCCCTCACTAGGTGGCGTCCCTCACTAGGTGGCGCCCCTCTCTATATCCCCCTTACTAGGTGGCGTCGATCACTTGGTGGCGTCGCTCACTAGGCGGCGTCCCCTCACTGGGTGGTGTCCCCTCACTGGGTGGCGCCCCTCACTGGGTGGCGCCCCTCACTAGGTGGCACCCCTCACTAGGTGGCGTCCCCTCACTGGGTGGCGCCCCTCACTGGGTAGCGCCCCTCACTAGGTGAGGTCCCTCACTAGTGGCGTCCCCTCACTGGGTGGCGTCTCCTCACTAGGTGGCGCCCCTCACTAGTTGGCGTCCCTCACTAGTTGGCGTCCCTCACTAGGTGGCGTCCCTCACTAGGTGGCGCCCCTCACTAGGTGGCGCCCCTCTCTATATCCCCCTTACTAGGTGGCGTCGATCACTTGGTGGCGTCGCTCACTAGGCGGCGTCCCCTCACTGGGTGGTGTCCCCTCACTGGGTGGCGCCCCTCACTGGGTGGCGCCCCTCACTAGGTGGCACCCCTCACTAGGTGGCGTCCCCTCACTGGGTGGCGCCCCTCACTGGGTAGCGCCCCTCACTAGGTGAGGTCCCTCACTAGGTGGCGTCCCCTCACTGGGTGGCGTCCCCTCACTGGGTGGCGCCCCTCACTGGGTAGCGTCCCTCACTAGGTGGCGTCCCCTCACTAGGTGGCGTCCCTCACTAGGTGGCGTCCCTCACTAGGTGGCGTCCCTCACTAGTTGGCGCCCCTCACTAGTTGGCGTCCCTCACTAGGTGGCGCCCCTCACTAGGTGGCGCCGCTCACTAGTTGGCGTCCCTCACTAGGTGGCGTCCCTCACTAGTTGGCGCCCCTCACTAGTTGGCGTCCCTCACTAGGTGGCGCCCCTCACTAGGTGGCGTCCCTCACTAGGTGGCGTCCCCTAACTAGGTGGCTCCCCTCACTGGGTGGCGTCCCCTCACTGGGTGGCGTCTCCTCACTAGGTGGCGTCCCTCACTAGGTGGCTCCCCTCACTAGGTAGCGTCCCCTCACTGGGTGGCGTCTCCTCACTAGGTGGCGCCCCTCACTAGGTGGCGTCGCTCACTAGGTGGCGTCCCTCACTAGGTGGCGCCCCTCACAAGGTGGCGCCCCTCACTAGTTGGCGCCCCTCACTAGTTGGCGTCCCTCACTAGGTGGCGTCCCTCACTAGGTGGCGTCCCTCACTAGGTGGCGCCCCTCACTAGGTGGCGCCCCTCTCTATATCCCCCTTAGGGCCCCTCACTAGTTGGCGCCCCCCACTAGTTGGCGCCCCTCACTAGTTGGCGTCCCTCACTAGTTGGCGTCCCTCACTAGTTGGCGCCCCTCACTAGGTGGCGTCCCTCACTAGGTGGCGTCCCTCACTAGGTGGCGCCCCTCACTAGTTGGCGCCCCTCACTAGTTGGCGCCCCTCACTAGGTGGCGTCCCTCACTAGGTGGCGTCCCCTAACTAGGTGGCTCCCCTCACTAGGTGGCGTCCCTCACTAGTTGGCGCCCCTCACTAGGTGGCGTCCCTCACTAGGTGGCGTCCCCTAACTAGGTGGCTCCCCTCACTGGGTGGCGTCCCCTCACTGGGTGGCGTCTCCTCACTAGGTGGCGTCCCTCACTAGGTGGCTCCCCTCACTAGGTGGCGTCCCCTCACTGGGTGGCGTCTCCTCACTAGGTGGCGCCCCTCACTAGGTGGCGTCGCTCACTAGGTGGCGTCCCTCACTAGGTGGCGCCCCTCACTAGTTGGCGCCCCTCACTAGTTGGCGTCCCTCACTAGGTGGCGCCCCTCACTAGGTGGCGCCCCTCACTAGGTGGCGTCCCTCTCTAGGTGGCGCCCCTCACAAGGTGGCGCCCCTCACTAGTTGGTGTCCCTCACTAGTTGGCGTCCCTCACTAGGTGGCGCCCCTCACTAGGTGGCGTCCCTCACTAGGTGGCGCCTCTATATCCCCTTCACTAGGTGGCGCCCCTCACTAGGTGAGGTCCCTCACTAGGTGGCGTTGCTCACTAGGTGAGGCCACTGTGTTAGCCCTGAGCGGTTGTGTGATGATAATAATAATAATCACTTCAGGTACATGTCTCAGGTTAACGAGTGCTGACTGTGGTTGAAGGATGATTTAAGGATGATGAAACAGACGAGACGTGTCGGGAGTCTCGACCTCCCCGTCTGCTGCCAGTTGATCTGGATCCTGGAGGTCCAGCAGAACCGGCTCAGCTCTGTTTGCACTGGTTCCCGTGTGAACCTTGTACCACATTATATTCCTACTGTAAACCAAACTATAAAGAGTGTGAGAGGAACATGAGGTTTTTACAGTGCCGGGGATATCTTCTGTCTTTCTGTGTATACAGGAGTTTATTCTTTCTATTCTATTTCTTACCTCTTTTAATTATTCTGTTTATTTTTCTCTATTGTTATTGTTTTTTGAAGTACTATGGTCCTTTATGTCCCCGTTTGTGGGACATTGAAGTTGTACTGATTCTGATTCTGTCTTTTAAATTTCTACTTTAACACGCTCAACAAAAACACACAAAATGAGATTAAACTGACTAGAAATAAGACAAATACACCTGGTGAGAGTTTGAGTTTGTACAAATCAGCTGTTTGAGTCAGCAGAGAGAAAAAAAACAGGTTGAAATATTACAGAGAAGAAGAAAAAAGACGAGAGAAATCTTCCAGTTTAAAAGTTAAAAAAACGTAAAGCCCAGAGTGGACCGTGCTTTTGCTGTGTCGCCTCCAAAACTATGGAATGATCTGCCTCTGCACGTTAAACAGGCCTCTTCTTTGTCGGTTTTTAAATCACTTCTTAAAACCGATCTCTTCTCCACAGCTTTTGACACCTAGTAAGAGGTCGACTTGATCTTCTTGATTTTATTACTTATTTTGATTCCTTTATTGCGTTTTTTACTCATGTTTTATGCCTTTTAATGTATTGTTGTATTTTGCGCCTTATGTGAGCAATTATGTCTTTCTATTTATGATGTCTTATTTTTTCTGTACAGCACTTTGGTTGTTTTTAAAGTGCTAAACAAATAAAGTTGGATTGGATTGGATTGGATTAAATCCAGTGTTTGTGTCAGTGAATACACGCTGGCATCTGCGCACCACCGAGGTCATCACTCAGAATGACGTTAAAGACACTTTAAAGTGCTTATATATACAAATATATACATACATATATATAAATATAGGTGCTGACCCACCTGAGCTCAGCTGGATGTCTTCTTCTCTCCTCTGCTCTGATGCTTCTGTGTGTTTCCTCCTCTACAACAAATATTCATCCATCAGCTGAAAACTCGACTATGAATAATTCAAAGCAGGTGTCAGTCCGACTGGATCGACCCAGATGATCCAGTCGGACTGGTTTAATTAGCCACAGGTGATTTAACGGGTAGTAACTATCATCCGTCACTGTTGCGTCACACATCCATCCCGAATGAACACAAACAAATAAACGCTTGGAAATCATAGGGAAAAAAATCGCCTCCAGAACTCGCCTTAGAAATATCCAATATTTATGTTTTCTTCACTGTCAAAATAATCCAGTGATATTTAAGTCTACATCCGTGAATGCGTTGAAAACACCGGCTGCTTGTGGTTAATTCGGCATTTGTTAAATGGCGCACACTTGACTAAATGTCGTCAAATATCGGCATATTAAAGAGTAAAGTACTGACATTACGCACACGTGGTCCCGCGGTCTTCAGGTGAAACAGCGCAGGCTCTGTGATCAACATGAGGCTGCAAACATTCCAACATACTCCTTCAGATGTGCTCCTCTCATAAACAGGCTGTTATCTGATGTGAATGTACAGAAGTCACAGTGTCAGGAGGTGTCAGGAGGGAGGGAGGGGCTAGAAGGAGGTGATCAGAGCAGGTGAGCTCACCTGTGACAGGAGCTGGGTCAGAGGTGGACTGTCTTCTGAGAGTAGCCTCGCTGTGGAGGGGTACCTGAGTGAAACAGGAGGCAGCTAACACAAGAGTCACCGCTAACATTTGCTAGCTGTTGCTACTGTAAGCTAGTTAGCTAATTTTAGCGTTGGAGTTAGCTGGAGTTTGGTGCTTGCATCGCTAGCTCAGGAGCTTTGGACCAGGCTGGGCTAGCTGGTTAGCATGCTAACGCCAGTTTCTCCTCAGACGTCATAACTTAAAAACTTTTATTTTATCTTTTGTTAAAGATGTTGCTAATGCTACAGTTAGCCTATCCATTAGCCTTCCTTTGATAGGCTACAGTTAAAAGTTAGCCTATCCATTAGCCTTCCTTTGATAGCCTACTGACATAAAATGCTAATTCATTTTTACATGTAGCCTATCTTTGATAGCCTACGTCAGGCTATGATGTGATCCAAAATACATCAGATTCATTGTTTTTTTTTTATATCAGATCATCAACATTGTCACTGTTGGATGCCTACATTACCCACAATGCAATTAAGCCACTGAGTAACATCAGTTTTTGAGTCTGTAATCAGCTGGTGCCACATTTTATTTTACTCTCCTGCCGTTTCGGTTGTAATGAGGGGCTCGTTCGACCAAAATGAGGAGCAGACGATGTTTCATATTTTATGATGTCACTCTCCTTCTACGCTCTCACAGACAGACAGACACCTGAACAGTGATGATGACAACTTGAGGCAAAAAGTAAATAACAGATATAAGAGGTGAAGTGTTTGAGAGATCCTGGAGGGAGGCGGCCACAGCTGGTGTACATCCTGTTAGAGTGTGTGTGTGCGTGTGTGTGTGTGTGTGGTGGTGGGGGGGATCCTGATCTCATAGAAAAACCCCGTCTAGAAAAGAATGTGGCCTCTCCTGCCGCAGGGTAACACACACTCAGCCCCTCATTGTTACGTCGTTTTGTTGTGCAGGGTTCAGTCTCAGAAATCGGATCTCTTCGCTGCAGTTCTTGTTGTGAGGGTCCAACACGTCAGAACCACCAAAGGTCAACCTGAACAAACAGGGAGCGTTATTTACTTGTAATTTACTTGTAATTTACTTGAGTATTCCCACCTTTTTCTTTGCTATTTCAGACTTTCAGGCTGACTTCATGCTGCACCAGAGTCAACAGCACATCTCTAAATTAACTTATTTTATCTTTATCAATTTACTCTATCTAATAAAATATTATGATTCCAATCATTAGGAAAATGCTGAATATCTGATATATGGTCGACTATTGAAACCATCTTAGCTAACCTCTCTGGGGCCTGTTTTATGACAGCTGAAATACGTGAATGATTAGTTCTGCAGACGACGGCCTCGTTTTGTGTCGGAACTCATACAACAGTATGTTTCCAGAGACATTTTAGCCTCGGGGTCTAAAGAGACACTGAGAATCCTACACTTGGTGCTCTTGTCTTGTAAACGACCACAGTGTAAAACAACACGAACCAGTTTTTAAAATGTCACATCTCGTTCCTTTCTATTCCTGGTGACTGTGAAGAAGAGAAAATTGCCTTGTATGTTGCCTCTCCTGCCGCAGGGTAACACACACTCAGCCCCTCATTGTTACGTCGCTTTGTTGTGCAGGACTGAGTCTCAGAAATCGGATCGCTTCGCTGCAGTTCTTGTTGTGAAGGTCCAACATGTCAGAACCGACCAAAGGTCAACCTGAACAAACAGGAAGCGGCACATCACCAGGGGAACTGCTAACGGCTGCTCACTATATGCGCTTTCTGTTGCTATACATGCTGCTGTTAGCTAGTTAGCTCAGCTAGCCGTGCAGCTAGTGGCCTGGGCTGACTCCACAGACTGGGAGCCTCGAGCAGCAATGCAACTGAGCAGCCGACGGCTTTGACATATCGTTTGTTTTGTTTGTTTTTAAAATTATATTTAGATTTTTTTAATGTTTAAACTAAAATTCATTACACAGGCTATCACATCTTCAAGTATATTTACTGCCAGAACATCATTTCTGATACTTGAAAGTACAAAATGTAAGAATTTAAGAAGAAATCGTCTGTGTTGAAAAGTTACTACTGAAGTTGGCATGCTAACCAGCTAGCCTGGCCTGTGTTGAGAAGGGATTCAACACTTGTCTGAAATAAAGTCTGTGGTTGAACACCAGCTGAAGATAAATTCATTCTTTGCTTTAAACATAAAGTTTGAATTATGAAGTTATTAAATTTACATTCTTACTTCTGAGAAGGTGGAGCAGGGGAATGTTTTTTATAAGAATGATCGATAATTGACTATCAAAATAACTTGAATTTTGGCTAATTGTGTCGCTTACAACCAAGAAAATCAAATTCATCATCATAAATAGAGTTATAGAGTATAAACATTTAGTTAGTGGGCAGAAAAACATAATAAAAAAATAAGCAACTTTGGCATTACCTGTAAACACACACATAATAATTGTATCCACACTGCCTGTAACGTGTTCAGATCTATATCTTCTGGTTCTACATCTACACCCTCCCTTCGTATCCTGGACCCCTCGTTCCCTCCAAACTTCAAGCTCATCCTCACACACAAATCTTAAAGTCACACTCACTGCTCCCAGCAACAACAGCTGAAGACTGCAAGAAGAAGAAGAAGAAGAAGAAGAAGTAGAAGAAGAAGACGAAAAAGAAGAAGAAGGTTGCTGAGATTTTCTTCACGTCCTGCCGGTTGCTGCTCGTCGAGGTAAAGATGGATTAATTCGACCACTCAAGTGTTTCTGTCACTGCTGCACTGTTCATTCATTCATTCATTCACTTGTAAACCAGTGATGGAGTGTAACTAAGTACATTTACTCAAGTACTGACGTTTTCTTTATATATTCCCTTTCTTTGCTATTTAAAACTTTAGTTACGAGATACTTTGCTGACTTCATGCTGCACCAGAGTCAACAGCACATCTCTAAATTAACTTATTTTTTCTTTATTAATTTACTTTTATCTTTTTAAAATGTCACATCTCGTTCCTTTCCATCCCTGTTGATCGTGAAGAAGAGAGACACGCCTTGTATTGAAATGTTTGTGCATTTTAAAACTGAAATCAAACAACCACTCTTAAAATCAGATGGCTGAAATAAAGTTAGTGTGCAGTGAATCTTGGGCACAACGATAACAGATTTTCTGAGAACATTACATCAGTAACAGCCAATCAAATCTTGTTTAAAGCAGTAATTCATAGTTTTATCAGAGCGAGCAGCCACAATGAGACAGTCAGCAGCAGCTACTCAACACAGAAGCCATATACTCTTAACTTTATAGCTTTACAACAAAGTGTCCTTCTTATCTCGCTTGTAATTATGAACACATAACTTGTCCTGCACCTCAGTTTGATCAGCAAGCCACAAAACTAACATTCACCATCTTAAAGGGATATTCTGGTGTAAGTTTAATCCATGGTCTAAATCACCGTGAAACTGTGTTAGACTCCCTCTCGAGAGATCAAGTTAGCAGACCGCTAATTTACGTAGTTTTATCAACCTCAGAAACGGCCGCATGACAACAATACACTGCAGTAAATGGATCCAAATATAAACCGCCACCAAAAAGCCACAAATAATGCTCAGAACAGCACCAAACTTCAGCAACAGTACAAATAGGGTCTCAGCACATAGTCCGGGGCATCTAACCTCCGCTAGCTTAGCTGGATTTCTATTGGGAAGCTAAAAACAGAGTTCAACTCTCCTCCATCAGCTTCCGGGTCGGGGAAGTCCCGACGCGACGATTACCGAGTGTGGCTAGAAATGCTCAATTCCGTTCTTTTCCCTGTCCGCTCTCGATAATAACTGTTATAAACTGGCAGGTAAGACACATATGAATGTTGATTGCTTTTCCATGGAGCCATAATCATACATTTTCATCCATGAGCCGCGGAACTCTACTGCACTCGGTAATCGACTCGTCGGGACTTCCCATCAACAGGAAGCTGCTGCAGAAGAGTGGTAAATTTAGTCAGCTTTTCAGTAGAAATCCAGCTAAGCTAGCGGAGGTTAGATGCCCCGGACTATGTGCTGAGACCCTATTTGTACTGTTGCTGAAGTTTGGTGCTGTTCTGAGCATTATTTGTGGCTTTTTGGTGGCGGTTTATATTTGGATCTATTTACTGCAGTGTATTGTTGTCGTGCGGTCGTTTCTGAGGTTGATAAAACTCCATAAATTAGTGCTAACTTGATCTCTCGAGAGGGAGTCTAACACAGTTTCACGGTGTGTTAGGCCATGGATTAAACTTACACCGGAATATCCCTTTCACTAATGTTCTTGTTCTCTATCGTTCACTCAGCATGAAAAAGCCACAGCACCTTATTTCTTCATTTTAAAATGACATTACAAACATTATTTTAGGCTTTAAAAGGAACTGATCTGATGAGATTTCAGTTTGCAGTAGTCCAGAGAATTGTCTCCATTGTGTTTCTTTGCTGTGTTTATGTGTAGAGATGCAGTCCGCCCTCCACTGTCTCAGGGTGGTGGTGGTTTTATTGAGTCTGGCTCCATCCACCCAGTCATTCTCCCACGGTGCCAGCCACGCCTCCTGTCAGGAGATGATTCCAGGCCACATCCGGGCTCAACCCCTGGACCCACAGCAGAGCCACGTCACCCTGCACACATCTGCCTCCTCTTACCTGCCCGGACAGTTAGTTACAGGTAGTGGACAACTAGTTTTCAACCAATTCACTAGTTAATTAACCAATAATCACAAAGTTCCGTATCCCTCCTCAGCAGCATTGGCACCACCTGGGCTCTGAGAGTCTGGGTGCTGGTAACTCTCTCCTGGAGCTCAGTAGCTGTTGCTCTCCTCCCAGAGACACCTTGTTCGGCTTTTGTTTGGCATTTGGGTTTCTGGATTCCTTCTTACAACATTACACACACACTTCTCCACTCATGCATTCACCTACACCAGTGATTCCACTGACTACACATGCCATGATTAGTTTAGGTTACTTTTTTAGGTTAGCAAAGGAGGCATATGTGTCTTTGGGCTGTGACCTCACATATGAATCAGTCAAGGCTGCTGTATTGAAGGCGTATGAGTTGGTCCCAGAGGCGTATCGCCAGCGTTTTAGGACTTTGTAAGGGAGATGACTAATCATTTCAATCGTTGGTGTGTAGCCTCAAGTGGTGATAACTTTGAGGGTTTGTGCAATTTGGTCATCCTGGAGCAATTTAAAGACACTCTGCCCAGTCAGGTTGCCACATATCTTAATGAGCTGCTGCTGAGGCTGCAGGGCTGGCTGATGAGCATGTGCTCATTCATAATGGCTGGCCTGGTGAGCCTGGAAGGGAGCCTGTTGGGCGAAAGGAGGGTGGTAGATCACCTGTTAGTTTTGGCGTTTCCTCAGGTAAGGGGTTCCAGGCAGCACTGCAGAAGGGAGAGGATGTGTGTAACTTTTGCCGTGAGGCAGGCCATTGGAAGTCAGCTAAGAAGCAGCATGCTATAGGCAGGCTGTGAGTGTTTCAGGCCCTGTGGATGTGGGGGCGTGGCAACAAGAGTGGGGGGAAATCTGGCATGACTGGTGCCATTGATGAGTCCTATCTGCCTTTTATCTCAGATGGGTTTGTATCACAGGTTGGTAGTGACACTCAAGTTCCTGTTAAGATTTTGAGAGATACTGGTGCTTTTGATTCATATGTTTTGGAATCCGTTTTGTCTTTCTCTGAGAGGACTGATACTGGGGACAAAATCCTTATGCGAGGAATGGGCTTGGACGTAGTCATTGTCCCAGTGCATAAGATGAACTTAGACTGTGAATTGGTGCAGCGTGAGGTTCCGATGGGTGTGAGACCAGCGTTGCCAATAGAGGGGGTTGGTATAATTCTGGGCAACGATCTGGCAGGCAGTTGTGTTTGGGTGAAGTGTCCACCACCTCCAGCAGTCTCCCTCTCTCTTTTGGAGTAAGAACCACCTGAAAGTGCAGGGCGCCTTCCAGTAGTCCCCCTTTCTCCTTCAGAGACAGAACATCCTGATGAAAGTGCAGTGTGCTTTCCTCAAGTTTTTCCTGGGGAGATTGACACTGTTTTGCCATGTTTGCCAGATTTTCCTTTGTCTGTATCCCACAGTGAACTGCAGAGTGAACAGAGAGCTGACCAATCTTTGGATCAGCTGTTTGGGTCTGTGCTGACACCCCTAGAGATGAAAAGTGTTGCCAGAGGTTACTTTCTCCAGGATGGTATCTTAGTGAGAAAGTGGGTGCCCCATGGGGAGGATTTTGTTTGGGATCCCATCTTTCAAGTAGTAGTTCCATCCAAATTTCGTGGTTATGTGTTAAAGTTGGCCCATGATGGGTCAGGGCATCTGGGTGTCCATAACACCTATGACAGGATTGTGTGTAATTTCTTCTGGCCACAACTAAAAAAGGATGTTTCTCTTCACATTAAAAACTGTAGTACTTGTCAGCTGACTGTGAAGACAAATCAGGTCATTAAACCAGCTCCACTGCAGCCGATTATAGCTATCAGTCAACCATTTGATTATTGCTCATTGATTGTCTGGGGCCGCTGCCCAAGGCCAGGTCTGGTTGTAAGTATTTGTCGTCGGTTATGTGTCAAAGCACCAGGTACCTAGCAGCTTATCCTTTGCATACCATTACAGCAAGAGCTGTGGTTAGGGCCCTGACACAGTTTGTTTCTGTTTTTGGCATCCCTAGAGTGACACAAAGTGACCAGGATCTAATTTTTCCTCACACCTGTTCGGCCAAGTGTTAAAACTCCTGGGAATTAGACATAACCAGTCTTCAGCTTGTCACGCTCAGAGTCAAGGCGCTCTGGAGGGCTTTCATCAAACACTTAAGTCACTTTTGCGTGCGTACTGTACTTGATGGGGACTGGGAAGATGGGCTCCCCTGGTTGCTTTTAGCTGCACGAGAGGTAGTGCAAGAAAGCACAGGGTTTAGCCCAAATGATTTGGTGTTTGGTCATACTGTACAGGGTCCACTGTGTTTAAGGATGAATGGAAGGGGTCAGATGCACCCACTAACTTAATTTACTATGTCAATGGGTTTAGGCATAGGCTATACGCCGCTGGGGAGCTGACAAGGCAAATGTTGGCTACATCACAGGGTAAATGAAGAAGAGGTGTGATCGCAGAGCTGAGCTGCGTGAGTTTAGTGAGGGCGATTGAGTTCACCATTCCAGACAAAGTATATGGGTCCTTATACAGTGGTTAAACGTGTTTCAGTGTTTTGTGTTGAGTCTTGCCTTGGTAGTTGGTACAGTGGGAGCGGTTTCAGGTGAGTGTCTGGATGATGTTCTTGAGAATGATGAGGGGGTGTTGTCGGGCCGGTTAAAAAATTCAGAGACCTTGAAGAATCTTGAAGGGTTGGTTGGTATTTGCCAGAGGCACAAGCTCTGTAATTTGAGGAGCTGATTTTGAGGTACCCTGGATTGTTTGGTGACATGCCTTCTGCACTGATTGGGTCAAACATGACATTGATGTGGGTGAGACCTGAGAAATATTTGGATGCTGAGGTTGAATATATGCTTGAAAATGATATTGCAGTGCCTTCCTCTTCAAGCTGGGCTTCTCCTTGCCTTTTAGTGCCTATGAGTGATGGAAGACCTAGGTTTTGCTCTGATTTCAAGAAGGCTAACTCGGTGACAAAGCCAGACTTCTTTCCACTGCCTCGAATGGATGATTGTGTAGACCAGGTGGGTGCTGCCAGCAGTGTGGTGCCTGAACGCATTCAATGAACGATGGTTCATGAACTTGTTTATATTTTGGACGAACGTGAACTGAACGCACTGTATACGTTACTGTGAACGCGTTCATTCTGGTGTTTGTGAACGGCGCGTTCTCACAGTTTAACTTTGTTCAAGATCTGGCTGTTGGGTATATAACACTGGAAACACCATCCACCACAGAGTCGCACCGCCACATGCGTCATCAATGTGCTAAGCATGGAGGCAAAAACAAATAAAGGCTTCACATCTGTTTTTTTATTGTGATATATCTAAAACGTTTTGGAGTGATGTTGTCGGATCTTATTTCTTTGCTGCTGCTAACTCTGTCCATTCTCTGACCCTTAAACATGTTATTTGCTATGTTAACCCAGAAGATAATGCTCTTGAACACATGATGAACTTTGTTATCCTATGTTTTATTCACAAACAAAAATTTGCAAAGTCACTACCTAAATTTGCTCCTTTTCTGCCGGAACTGATCTCTTTGCTTAAATCTCTGATTTAGTTAAATAACAAAAAAAGTAGTACCTTACTGAGTCATAATGAAAAGTTTTTCCCTGAAGCTACTGTCTGAACTATCTATTTATTTATTATTTTATTTTTCCCTTTCTTCTTTTTTAAAATTATTTATTTACTTATTTATGTATTATTCTATTTTGAATTTTTAATTTGTACTCTATCCTGTACCACAAACCTGAAACGGCACATTGAACTAAAGCACCCGGCGAGCCTTTCAAGGTATGTGCATATGAATAAAAAATCAAAAGACGAGCCAAAACAGATCCTCTACCACCCAAATCACATTAACGGCGTACAGTAGCGGCTCCATTGTCTTCATTACCCAGCCACAGCTGGACAACCTGGTTTTGCAGAAAATTGTGGGAGAGCTGCAGCTTCAGTATTAAACTGATAGAATAATAGCTGTCTGTGGTTCTAAATGGGCTGTGGCAATAATTTTGAAAAATAATAGCTTGCATCAACATATTGAAAAAAACAACAACTATGAACTAGTTCATTTTTGGAACTGTGAACTTAGTTCAAAATTTAGAATTATGAACTATGAACTGAACTAGTCAATTTAAAAGTTTGTGAACTTAACTTTGAACTAGTTCATGTAGAAAGTGAACTTTCCCAACACTGGCTGCCAGATATGTCAGCAAATTTGATCTGCTGAAGGGCTACTGGCAGGTGCCCTTGTCCAAACGAGCACAGGAAGTGGCAGCTTTTATAACTCCTTCTGGGCTATATTCTCATCAGGTGATGCCGTTTGCGTTGAGGAACGCACCAGCCACATTTCAACACCTGATGAATCGTGTGATGGCTGGGCTGGCTGGGTGTGCGGTTTATATAGACGATTTGGTGGTCTACAGTGACTCTTGGTGTTATCACATTCAGCGGGTTTGGGCGAAGCTCACATTAAACCTAGCTAAGTGTGAGTTGGCTCATGCTACTGTGACTTACCTGGGTTGGGTGGTGGGACAGGGGCAGGTGGCTCCAGTGCGTGCCAAAGTGTTGGCAGTTGAGAAATTTCCACAGCCTATTTCGAAGAAAGAGCTTATGAGATTTCTGGGGATGGTTGGATATTATCAGTGCCTCTGTAGGAACTTTTGATCTGTGGTGGCACCACTCACTGACTTGCTGAAGGCCAGGGCTCAGTTTGTTTGGTCAACAGAGTTTTGACTGTTCTTTTATTTTGCAGGTGGATGCAAGCCATGTAATAGCAGGAGCGGTGTTGATGCAGGCAGATGAGCAGGGAGTTGACAGACCAGTCAGTTTCTTTTCTAAGAAGTTTAACCGACACCAGGTTAACTACTCCGTGGTTGAGAAGGAGGCCCTTGATTTGGTCTTGGCCCTGTAGCACTTTGCAGTTTATGTGGAGTCTGCTGTGGCAGCTGTTGTGGTCTACACAGACCACAATCAACTAACCTTTTTACATTCTTTGCGGTGCCCCAATCAGAGGCTGATTAGGTGGTCTCTGTTCCTGCAGTCTTGTAATCTGGACATCCGATACATTAAAGGCCTTGATAATGTGGTTGCAGAGGCACTGTCTCAGGCTCCAGTGATGGAGTAGGACCCTGTTCACCTCCAGTTTTCCCTTCCCCTCTGTATTCTTTAAAATTGGCCCTTATAGATTGGGATGTTGCTTTTTTGGGCAATGGATGTTGGAACTGGCAGATTGTAAGTATACTGTAATAACTGTAGTATTTCATTGATTGTGTAGTTCTCATTTTGGTTGGTGTTATGTTGTTGTGACGGAGATCCTGTGAGGACCCTCCCTGTTCTCTCTCCCTCTTCTGACATCAGCAGGGTCGTCAGCAACATTGGCACCAACTTGGCTCTGAGAGTCTGGGTGCTTGTAACACTCTCCCGGAGCTCAGTAGCTGTGTGCTCTCCTCCCAGAGACACCTTGTTCGGCTTTTGTTTGGCATTTGGGTTTCTGTACATCCTTCTTACAACATTACACACACACTTCTCCACTCATGCATTCACCTACTACACCACTGATTCCACTGACTACACACACCATGATTGGTTTAGGTGATTTTTTTAGGTTACTTTTCTTTCGATAAATACTTAGTTAATTGTCCCTTGTGTGCATCTCCTTCCTTTGTCATGGCCATGCAGCCCGGTTTGTGACACTGCGCCTGACCTTACACTTTATAGTTCAAAAAAGTAACGTCAGATTAACAAAAGTAGATAAATTAACTATCAAATTGCACAAGTTTAGTTTAGTTTAAGAAAAAAACAGGAAGAGAAATGTTGTCCTTTCTATGAAGTGCTGGTATACTGGCAAAAACTGGCAGCGCCCTCTAGAGGCCACAGTAAAAACAGCATCAAAGGAGGAACTTGGATGAAGTGATAAAAAAAACAGCATTAAAAGGAAGACAGGGTGAAACAAGAATAAGACTTTCATTTATGAGACTTAGCAGAAAACAAACTGTTTTCATAAACATAATCTAGTAGTTTTAGAGCCTGAACCTAACCAAACTGTGGGTATACTATGCAGATACCACCTGTCGCTGGTAGACCGAATCGGCCATGTGTTGACCATGGTGATATATGTGTTTTTTTCAGAATTGGCACCCTCAAAGCGAAAATAAATCCAATTTTCGATCTTACAAAGACTGTTGTTTCGGCAAATGGTCATCCTCAGCTTGTTAGAACAATCAGTTGTTACAACTCCACGTTATGTAATGTCTCTTCTTCTGTTTCTCTGAATCCATACTTGTGTCCCTAGTGACTGTCCGAAGCTCTCGGGACTTCATGGGTTTCTTGCTCCAGGCTCGCATTGTGGAGGGAGTCGAAGGCAGGGCTGGAGACAGAGTCAGGGCGAGGACTGGATTTGGGGCTGGGGTCACATCAACAAGGCTGGGCCCAGTGCTGGTGGGTGGTTCCTGGGCCCTCAATCCCCCTGGAACGCACACCCTGCACTGCCTCTCGGAGGATGATACCCTCACACACTCTGACAAACAGCTGAAGAGAAACCTGTCGTTTGTGTGGAGGGCTCCTGATAAACCCATGGGCGACATCAGGTTCTAGTAAGTATGAACCTTCCAGTTCAGGGTGGTAATTGACCACAACCCTGTCAAGTACCATTAGGAATCCTACTGTAATGTACATAACCCCCTTTGTCTGTCATTCCAGCATCACAGTGGTGCAGTCTTACTTTGTATATTGGGCAGGTATTGAGTCAAGAGTGGTGCATGATGGGAGTCGTAGTCCTTGTTGTGGGCATAACACCACAGAGATGGATGGAAGGAATTCAAATTTTGTACAACAGGAAGATGGAGTTACGACTCTGCCAGGTACCTTATTCAATGATGAACTTATTTATCAAATGTCATGTTCATTATCCATCCATTTACCTGAAGTTTTATGGATGTTATGTCTCGTTGTCGCACAGCTCTCAGAATCCATGGAGCATCAAACAAACTAACAAATGAGATGGTCAACCCCGCATCTACCCCAGTGCCCCCTACAACAACAAGCAGTCAAATCCGAAGCTTCAAATCTCTGGAAACACCAAAAGAAGTCACTCTTTCAGTCTTGGAGATGAACAGCTCTGCAACATTGGCATCCCTTGGAGTTCAACGCCTGACAAATCGGGCAGTCTATGAAAGGAACAGCACTTCATCTCTAGGATCTCTTGAAAGTTCTTCTAAGGGGAGTGAGTCTAACACTTATGCAACATCTGGATCCCTTTTAGGTGTAACTGATGAGGCTCAAGAGAGCCCCTCCTCCAACCAATCTTTCATAGCCCTTTTCCCCTCAGCTAAGACAAGAGGGATGGAAGCAACTGCCAGTCCTTTGCCCAACATCAAAATGCAAAACTCAACGAGTTCTCTTCTCATTGTTCCCTTCCCCTCCCTGAACATTGGTGAGATCGAAAGAAAAGAGGGAAAGATGAAGTTTCAGGATCCAAAACCGCCGAATGCTCCTGAAACAAAAGGAACAACATTAAATCCTGAAACCACCACAGCTTTATTCTCAACCAATCACAGCTTCCACACCACAAATCTCCCAAGAATATATATATCCAAGTATCCAAGAATATCAAACCAGGACCAAACTAGTTCAGTCAAGTTCAAAAATGATTATAGTTCGTCACAGCCCTGGAGGACTAGCCATACCAAATCCCAGATCAGTCCAATTAAGGATGAAGCTGGTAGAAAATCCATGAACCTGTCCCAGAATCAATCCCTCAACACTTTGCTCCACTCCAAAACGTATCTTCAGGTTCAAACCTCTCCATCCAAAACTTCAAGTGGGATCCTTCCTTTCTTCCAGAAATCTTCTACTCCCTTTGCACTCTCCCAAACTTCGAAACCAAACCTTATTGTCCCAGTCAAATCTCATACCCTTCAGTCCTTTCTCCCATCTCACACAACCTTATCTGTCCCTCCGGGCCGCCCCCTTTCCCACCTGTCCATTTTCAGCAAACTCCTGAATGTCCTTTCCCACTACCAGCTCATGAGTGATTTACATGAACATCAGCCTGAAGACAGTACATCTGAACCCAAAACTAGACAAACCAGAATCTCCCCCCAAACATGGTCCCAGTTCCATTCCCAAACAAGTGCACCACTGGCACACATCTTTGGATGGAAGCAAACCTTGGTAGCTCCTCGATCCATCAGCCCTCTGCCCTTCACATCAAGGTTTGACCCAACTTTAATGCTTGATAATGCAAAGGTGAACAAAGATCTTCAGGCTCAAGCGGAGATCAAAACCATGAGCCCCATTTTTGCCTCAATTCCCTCAACTTCTCCTTCTTTTTCTTCTTCTTCTTCTTTGCCTACTTCAACCCTTGTTCACCCTAATTCCACCATGCCTAATCCTCGCACTGGAAGTTCAACCCTGGTGTCCACAAAAACTTATTTGGCCCATGCTACTTCCTCATCTCTTCCCTCATCCTCCTCCATGACAAATCATCCCAAAACAGCTCCAGCCCCTTCCGCTCTCCCCTCTCCTTCCCCAATTTCCATTCCTCCGCGATTTTTCTCCATCCAAACTTCCTCACCTATGCCATCCTCCGTAACCTCTTCTACCATACCCTCCTTGCACATCTCCCACTATCCATCATCAGCTCCCTTCTTTTATTCAGCTCCTCTTTCAACTTCTTCTGCGTCTCCCTTGACCACCTCCCAGTCTATCACAACGTCAACCTCACCCACACCTTCTTCTGTCACCATTTCCCCTTCCGTCTCCTTCTCCATTGCCTCATTAGCTTCCTCCATTCCTTCCCCATCCATCTCTACCTCTACCTCAACATCTTCTTCCTCCTCACTTGGTCCCTTATCTTCCCCCAACTCATCTGCCACCTCTTCTCCTTTGTTGTCCTCCCAGTCTACCTCCTCTCAGCCAGAACCCTCCAGAGCTCCCCGTCGCTCTCTCTACCTTGCCCTTACTTCCACTTCTCAACAACTCACCCGAGGTCAAATGTTGCTAATCCAGAACCGCATCGCATCATCTGATCCTGAGCCCAGTGACTACTTTCCAACACCAAGAACAGTGGTTCACCCACACCCAGAGCCCCATCCAAACCTTGACCCAAACTTCAAACTAAATCTTGGCCGTGAGTTGAAACCAAACCTTCCCAAGACTGATACTAAACCCAAACATCCATCCAAACCCTCTGGAACTCCAGACAAGGAAGGGAATTATCCGGACATTATCCCCAGACACAGAGCCTTGGAGCTGGGCATGCTTCTGGGCTGCTCAGCTGGTTTGGGCATGCTGCTGGTGGTCGGGGTACGATACCTGTACCGCCAAACCTGTGGCAAGCGAACAGAGGTGACGCTGAACGACAGGGAGAGAGAGTATGGGAGAGGAGAAAGAGGGATGATCCACGTCCAGGAGTGTGGAGATTTGGTCAGAGTCCGGAGAATCCGAAACAACAGTTTTGTGCTCCTGGCAGAGTACGATATACTGACACCACCTGGAGACTGAGATAAAAGCTGCCGATTTTCTCAGTTGTAGATACCAAAGTATTAACGGTACTAATGAAATGTAGCATTTTGTAACTAACTGAAAAAGTCACTTTTTCATTGGGAGCTAGGTAGCCTTATGTGCCTTGTAACTTAGCCCCTAAGCCAAGCTAGCTTACAGCTTTCTAAAACCTTGACCATAAATGAATGAAACAAGGTTGTTTTTATGAATCTGTGTCCGAGAGAGAGAAATGTCAACTCTTGGACAGAATTTTAAATTTGTGTGTCTTATTCATTTCAGCCTCTAGCGGCAATTAGCATGTAAGCAGGAGTTTTAGTCTTGTTTTCTAGAGAGTTTTGCTTCTAATATGTTTAGGGAACTAAAACTACAATCTGCCTACTTATCCTGGAGGGGCTTAACAGACTATGCTAGGATTAAACACCATTTGGTGGATACGTTTAGTTTTTAACATGCACCAGGAAGATAAATGCAAATGGTATCAACACACATTACCAGTGACACAGGCTGTTTCAGTTTCAGCTCTATGATTGTATAGTTAGATATTTTTTTAATGTAGAATTAGCCTGCTTATTTAGCATGCTAACAGGTGACACTGTGATGAGAATTTTGTCCCACCAATATTCATGTGCATGTACTGAAATCACCAAAGACCACTGAAACCTGCTGATCACTTGACGACTTCATGTTTTTGTAAACTGTCATGTTAAGTCACATGGATGCACTTAATAATAAAATATATCTTCCGTATTATACAAGGTGTATTTCTTTATTTTGGCTCTTTCTGTAGGTTTTGTAGATGGCAGTGCTGGTTGCTTAGTCATTTCACAATCACGTGGTTGTGTGTTAGAAGCAGCACAAGGCCTCTAGAGTCTGTTGGCAGAGATTTCACAGCCTTATTTTATTATAACTTTATCCAAACGATGGGACAGAAGAGCCATCTGTCCAAAAACATTCGTGTGGTTGAAACTAATGAACTGCCAATATTTCCCTGGGTGTTTTTCTGCAGTGAGATCAGACAATAAATACAAGCATCTATTGAGATATTCTCTGTATATAAACAGGCTGTGAGGAGGAACGCTGACTACAAACATGGATGAGACAACAAATTCAAGGCCCTGTTATCTCTGGAGGAGCTGATTAAAGTCTGTGTGCAAACTGTTCAGGAGTGTTTAATGATAAGGTAAACAAATACCTGGTCCACTTGGCAGCACACAATCATTATTTAAAACCTTCCTTCAAGTATATAAAATATTTCTGTAATTTGCAAAAGTAATCACACCTTTTACACAGATATAAGAATGCATTGGCTATCTTTTTAGTCGTGTTTCTTACTAACCTGATGTTCATTATTTAGTTTAAAAAGAAAATGAGCAAGGAAACTGATCCGCATTATGTATGTAGCAGGAAAACAACAACATGTTTTAAGGTTTAAAGGTTTATTTCCTTATGTTTTTTGTTTATATATATATAAACAAGTAACAGGACAGAACCACCCATACATCCCCTGATTAATGTCTTACCCTCCCCCAATACATTGCTGGCATAACAATCACACTGTAAACAGACAGAGGCTGGATATAAACTTGACCCTTACTGGACAACCGATGTAATTGTGCTGTATAGGCTTCATTAACTCTCCATAGTAACAGTTGCTGACTCCAATATGTTAGAGACAAATACATCTCTACCAACAAGGCTGCAAACATCTTCATCTCACGTTGGGAAGATGTGATAACTCCCTCAGTGCACTTATAATCTCTGGCAAGTTTTAAAGTGTGTTAGCCCGACTTTAGCCGAGGTCTTGCTTGGGTTTATCCCCAGAATATCAACCAAACATCAGGCTAAGAGGTGCCAGTGTGAAACAGGGCTAAAGTTATCAGTCCTGAGAGTAGTAACACAACATCCTAGAAAGTTCAGCTTCACTTCAAAGCACTTGTGTGTTGTGTTACAGTTAACCCAGGGCTAGCAGCAGTGCAGTATACACTTTGTCACGTGAAAGCCCTTAAAGGTGTCGATAAGAAGGTCCTGGGGGAAACAGAATTGACATAAAACACCAGAAGTAAGGCTACTGTAGGTGGTGAAGCCTACAAATAATTACTGTAGTACAGCCCCTGAGCAAAGTCACGCCCTTGTTTTGAACATTTTTTCACACGTGTGTTTCAAAAATTAGCTAAAATTGGCTAAAAAAGACTGGGATGCTTCTATGAATGGATGGAAAACCGTGGTCTTTCATGGATGTCATGTATCACAGCTCCAGTTCTTTGAATACAAAACAGTCACATCTGGCTAAACAACTGGCTACCCTGGAAACTTTCCTTACTTCTTCAGTATTGTGTTGCTTTGCTAGCATCTTCAATAAACTGATGTTGCCAACAGTGACACAGTTAAGCTGTAATTTTCTTTTATCTCTGGCCCAACAGACATATGGAAGCATCAATCCTAACCCTAACCCAAAAACTGTGATTAGTTCTATACAGATAACGATGTTGGTCTGATGGTTGGTCCACTTTGGTTCAGACTGAATTATCTCATAAACCACTGGATGGACTGCCACGACATTTGGCACTGACATTCATGGTGCCCAGACGATGAAGCCCAATCACTTTGGTCATCCCCCGACCTTTCCTCTAGCGCCACCAGTGGGTCAAAGTGATCAATTATCCTGTGAAACATCTCAACATCAATAGAGGGACTGTTGTAGAAGGAAGTTTGTAGACATTCATGGCTGCCAGAGGATGAACTATTTAGACTTTGGTTATCGTCTGACTTTTCCTTTAGCGCCAACATGAGGTTAAAAAATGAAATCTTAAGTGAAATATCTCAACAAATATTAGATGGATTGCCATGAAATTTGGCACAATGTGAACTCATGAATCCACGTTGCCAGGCTTCAAGCTGTGGGCTTGAACCAGTCAATGTCCTTTGAGGAACTACTGGCAAATATGGGCCTGGTTTAGGTGTTTACAAATGACTGTTAGTTCCAATCACCTGCCAAGTATTTTTTTTAAAGTGCCTGCCACTTTCCAAACCACCTAGAATCCCCTGACTTGTTATGTAGCGCCATCATCTGGTTTAAGTTGTTTGTATCTACAAAGCTTTGTTTTATGACCACGCGTCACCAAAACGGTTGGCCTTTTCCATCAGTCGCTGCTCAGCCTCGGGGTTTAGCATGTTTAGTTTGTTAGCATGCTAACACAGAGATGGTATTCATGGAAAACATACCTGCTGTTACTGTGAGAGTTTAGTTGGTGATCAGTATCATATCGTCACACCTCACCGTATCACTCAGACTTACAATATGGTATCATCTGCATACAGATGTATACCTAGACCCAGTAGTGCCATAATCTGGCTTCCTAACTGATCCAAGTTAAACATTTTGCAGTACACTTGGTCAGAATCCAAGTTATACGGCAAATGTTTTGGAAAGGAGTTTGATCAAGACAAAGACATGAAAACAGATGAAGTAAATAAAGCAAGATGAGAGACGTAAAGAATCTGCAGAGATCCACAAGAGCTCACAATAATCCACCTGCTGAATTAACTTCCTTTCCTAAAAGTCCATGTTTTACCGTCATCATCAGGAAAGATACCATCATCTTAAAGGTGTCACCATAGGACTGTCCCAACAAACACAAACGTTAATCAAAGCAGTGTCAAAAATCAAAACAGTTCTCATTATTACTGTATAATAAATCATATAATCCAGCATTTGTTTGTTTCTCTCGAGAACATAAATGTAACAAAAGTCCACACTCTCTGGCAGTAACAGCTGGAAGAAGGAGAGAGACTAAAAAAAGTAGAAAATAGCAAGAAAATGTAAAAAGACTGGTCCCGGTAACTCCACACTTCCTGTTTTCTTTGTTCACAAAGAGGAACAGCTGACCTATTTTTACTTCATATAAAAATAAAACTTGTACTTTCGATTCTTTTAAATATAAAAGAATATATATGATGGAAATCTGAAATATCAGTTTTTTTGTTGTGGTAGAAACGGAGGATATGTCGAGGTGAAGGCACGCCTCCACCAGGCTGAGGTCTCTGTTCATGGTTGTAATAAAGGCACATTCTACTGCATCACTCCACTGCAGTCCACCATCACAGCACAAACTCAAATGCTAGTGCGGAAACACCAAAATCCTCATTTCATGTTCGTCAGATGGGCTGAAGAGTCGTCAGCTTCACCGCCTGAAGAGAAAGAGAGGGGAAGAGGCAGAAAAACAGAAAACAGAAGAGAGAAAGTGAGGAAATGTTCAACTCCAGTCCTAAAATGTGACGATTTTCAAAGGGAGTCTGGTGTGTGAATCCACCGTTCATTGGTGATAAAAGAAAGAAATTAACCAACAGATAAAGTGATTCGTAGATTTTATAAAACAAAGAGGTGCAACAAACATTGATTGAAACAAAGAAGATTTAAGAAAGTCATATTTCATTGATTGCACACGGTGTGATTGATGATTTACAGTAATTATCTCATCACAGCCGCCACCATGCAGCCAGAACAACACCACCGGTGCTCAGAGTGAAGCTGGTGAGTTTGCAGCAGTGAGTCCAGCAGCTGATCCATGCAGATTGTTTTCCTGACAGCATAGGAAGCTGTTGAGCTGGTTTTTAAACACTCTGAACACAGACGGAGAGGAGTTCAACTCATATAATCTGACAGATCCACAGCGGAGGAGAAGCTGCTGGACACGCTGTCACAAGGTCACATGAGCTGCAGAAAGAAGAATTCCCCTTTAATAGAATTAATCAGGTTGTTCTGGAGTGACTTCTCTACTCACTCAGGGCAGCAGAGTTGGAATGCGGCCCTATCTCAACAACAGACTAGACTGTAGGAGAGGAGACAAGGTGAAGTGTTAGTGTTGGAATCCAGGAAGAAGGTGTGTGAACCGGTTTGTGTGTGTGTGTGTGTGTGTGTGTGTGTGTGTGTGTGTGTGTGTGTGTGTGTGTGTGTGTGTGTGTGTGTGTACCTTCTTCCGGCTGGTCATCCAGCTGCGGATGGTCGGGACGAGTATGGATCCCAGCAGGATCTGAGACGGGTGGTAGATCAACAGAGGGACTGAGATCAGAGAGAGGTGCTCGTAGCCCTCGAACACGATCTTCAACATGGGGATACCTGAGAGGGAGAGAGAGTGTTGTGCTCTTAATACAAGGCTTTATTCATCTGTGTTACGTGTGTGTGTGTGTGTGTGTGTGTGTGTGTGTGTGTGTGTGTGTGTGTGTGCATACCCAGAGTGAGAGACTTGTGTGTGGAGCAGAACACGATGGCGACCGTGTCTTCAGGACTGAATCCTGAGCCCGACCTGCACAGACAAACAGGAAGTACGAGCTCATCAGTCGCTCTCTGACCTCTGACCTTCTGTAGACTATTTAGTCAGAGTAGTTAGAATAACATGAACCGGATCAACGAGAGAGGAAGAAGAGCTGGAGGGTATAAGAGGGGGAGGAGGAGGAGGAGGAGGAGGAGGAGGGGGAGGAGCCTCACCTGGTAGAGAAGGCGAACGTGAGCAGCATGAAGCTCACCTGGATGGAGAAAACTGCAGAGAACAACAAGAGAGACACGTTTCAGTTTCCTCCAGGTGTGAGGTGATGAACCATCCTGCTGTCAGCTCGTTAATCTAATGAGTCACACACACACACACACACACACACACACACACACTCGGTGTACTGACTGATGAGGACAACCAGCAGCAGGCTGGTGGGGTCCAGCTCGATGTTGGGGTTGCTGAAGGTGTCGCAGAAGGTGGTGTAGATGATCATGAGGAGGACGGCGCTGCTGATGGTGCCGAACGGAGGCTTCCTCCGCTCCAGACACTCCCTGAAGAAACTACGACACACCTGCACACACACACACACACAGAGGAGAGATTTATAACACCACATTCAGACATGTTGAACTATTTCTGTTTAACACACACACACACACACACACACACACACACACACACACACACACACACACACACTCCTACCTGACCCAGGATGAGAGGAACCACCACAGTCATGAAGAGCTGAGAGAAGATGGAGGAGAAGGGAACGGAGGAGGAGGAGCCGAGCTGGAGGAGGAGGAGAAGGAGTTCATTCACTTCATCTACATTTATTTATTCCTCATCTTAAACGTAACGTGTACCAAAACAACAATAACACTCAGAAATATCGCAACTCAGAAGTAACAATGATGTTGCTGTGGAACAGCTGGATGTTTATAAAGTCAATCATCAACATTTTTAAGATAAAATCAGATAATTAAACAAGCAACTTTTAACATTTTAACCATTTTTAGATGATAAAATGTTTGTGCTGACATCAAAAAGGCCGATTTGAGTAAATCAGTGAAGGTTTCAAAGCAACAGTTGGACATTTTGGATGATAGAGGACTGACGCCACACTGATATCTGTGTGATCGATGGTTTATAAGGATACAAAACCAGCGTTGGGTATAAAAACAACAGTTCACAGTTTTATAGGAGGTTAAAGTGAAACTCTCGCCAAAATGCACTCTAGGCTTTTTTTGTGAATGTACACGAGTCAAACCTTCATGTAAAAGCATAAGAGTTGTTATGAGTATTTAAAAAACCTTCTTTGTAGTAAACTCTGTGTACACAAATAATGTTCTCAGTGCTCGTGTTCATGTGTAGAGACCCTGGTGATACTACCAGCAAAGTTTCATGTTGTGTCGAGACTTCTTACTATTTTAAAAATAGAGATTTTGATGCTATCGTAAAAGTACTCGTAGCGCTCCCACTGAAAATGAGTTTGACCTGAAAATAAAACTATGGTAAATCTTAAAAGTGCCTCTTTCGTTGTAATAATGCTTTTACATGAAGGTTTGACTCAAGTACATTCACAAAAAAAGCCTAGGTTGCATTTTGGCAAGAGTTTCACTTTAACAGGCTGAAGTCTTTAAACAGTTCCCCCCTTTTCCAGTGTTAATGCTAAGCTAAGCTAAGCTGCTGTAGCTCTCTAATGCCTTTGTCTCCAGAGTCTCTCTGACAGTGAGAACGGTGACAAACATGATGTCTGTGTGTGTTCAGCAGGTTTGACTTACAAACAGCAGCAGCAGCACTGGAGTCACTATGATTCCCTGCAGGACAGAAACACACAGATTACACAGAGCGCACAGAGACGCTTCACCAGCGCCAGAATCCTTTAAAACTACAGTTTCATCTCAGCTTACCAGGAAGCTTCCAAACGCCGAGTTAAAGATAGCAGCAGCCTGGAAAACACACACACACACACACACACACACACACACACACACACACACACACACACACACACACACACACACCGTCAGAGTTCATTATCCTCCGGTGGTGTGATATTAAAAACTCTGACTGTGTGTGTGTGTGTGTGTGTGTGTGTTACCCGTTGCCTCCGACAGCCTTGGTGAGAATAACAGCGGAGGAGACCGGAGGGGGCATGCAGCTCACCGTCTGTAACCTAGGCAACCACAGGAACAGGATGAAGAGGACGAGTCATCATCATCATCATCAGTTTCTATTAATAAGAACATGTTCTCTCCTCTGACAGCTTCAGAGGTCAGAGGTCACACACACACACACACACACACACACACACACACACACACACACAGGTAATATAATTAATTAGATTAATAATAATAACGTTTAGCATCCAAGACAGTTAGCATGCTAGTACAACAAATGAGGACAGTGCGCATTAAGCCTGCTTGATAATCAGGATGTTAGCATGCTACTGATAGCATTTAGCTCAAGGTACAAGAGAGGAAGTTCAGCTGGACCCCCATCCCCAAATATTTCATGTTCAGTGGCGTAAAACAGCAACCGCCTCGTTTCAGAAGCTGAAGTCTCATCATCATAGCAACCTCACACACACACACACACACACACACACACACACACACACACACACACACACACACACACACACACACACACAGCCTTCAGCAGCAGTGAATGTGGGTCTTTGTGTCCGAACACAACTCGTCCTTCAGGTACAGTGAGGCAGGAATAAAGGATGGCATTCACACACATGACCTCCCCCAGCACACACACACACACACACACACACACACACACACACACACACACACACACACACTGGTCCTACCCTCTGAGCAGCCATTGGTCGATGGCGGTGAGTGCGAGCACTCTGAGCAGCAGCCAGACGGCCAGAGGGAAGAAGACGAGCGTGAAGGACTGAACGAAGAGGTGGAGCCGAACGTGAAGCAACGCACTGGTCAACTCCTGCAGACAGAAGCAGAAGAAGAAGAAGTCAATCACTCTCATTGATCTACAGGTTATTGATCTATAAACATGGCTGTCTGCCGGCTCTCACCTCTGTTTTCAGCGACAGGCCGCTGTTGAAGAAGATGAGCGACACGGCGACGTACGCTATCGTGATCTCTGGCTTCAGAGGACCTGAGAGAACACAGAGGACAACAATCAATTATTCACCACTGTAACCACGGCAACGGTCCTGTTTCACACTGTGCAGCTCAAAAACTGCACAAAGGGATTTATTAATAATAATAGAGTCATGATTATAATGTTTTCATGATGTTTCAGTCGCTCAAGATGCCAAAATATACCAAAATAATCAAACTCCACCTGAAACAGACGGCGAGGACACAGTGCTGCGCTCTGAGGAGCTTTACAGCCTTAAAAAATATACAAGTCGCAACAAAAAACACAGTTATGAGCCTGACAGAGGGCAGAATATGTCATCATGCACCAAGAAAACCTTTCAAAAGGAAAAGAAACGCCCGTTATTACAACCAAATGAAACTGGAAACAACTTGTACACTAAAACACATTTATGACTAAATGTTTAATTATAACACAGTGCAGTGAAAAGTGTTCACATGTGGAATGTGACGATTATAATACTCATTATCTATACATCTGTATCCTTACGTCAGCTGTCAAGGAAATCTTTTTGTTACTCAGCTGCAACTTCTGCTGTGTGATGCTGGAATTTACGAGGAGCACCGGAAGGCACCGTGCACAGTAGCAGCAGGAGCTTATCTAATCTGCAGGATAAGATGTGAAGGTGTCACTGATCTCTGACGTCACCTATCAGTGATGGCTGTAATCATGAGTGTGACGTTATCACAGTGATCACACACACTTCAGATCGACCTGATGACACCTGTCGACATGTGCTGCTGGGTCACATCCCGCCTGACAGCATCCACTGCTGAGGTCAAACAAGAGCCAGTTAAAACACAGGATGTGAGCCAATAACAGTGTCGTGGCGCATGCGCACACGGGAGCGCGGACATCATCCAACCGAGGGGTGTGTGTTCGTGTGTGTGTGTTGACATACTGCTGAATGCAACGTGTCACTACTGCGCCAGGTAAGGACACACACACACACACACACACACACACACACACACACACACACACACACACAGGAACCACTGTGAGGGTCGAGCACATCTGCCCCAATGTGCCACATTCAATCATCAACACGATGACTGACGATCTCCATTTAGAAAATCCTTAATTCCACAGTCACCTTCCGCTTTGATAGCCGTACCCATCTATTATAAGACTAATTTATTAGCTAACATAGTCATTAAGATCCTAAGATAAGTTCGGCGCTCATCATGTACACGAAGTAACACGTCTTTAAATACAAAATCAACACTTTGGATCGGTGAGCTTGTGTTTCACACAGTCTCCGTCTCAGCGCGACGGGCAGAGCAGAGTTGACCAAAGTGTAAAAGTTGTCAGTTTGTCAATAGTTAAATGAAGACTGGTGAAACACTTCCATGCTGAATTATTCAGTGGCTCCTCGCGGTTAATTAAATACATAAATGATTCCTCTATGAGTTCATTAAAGCCTGTCAGCAAACAGAGAACATAAATAGAGGAAACTTTAACCGAGCCTGGCACAAACACAGCCACAGCAGCTCCTTCTGTGGATTAATGTATCACAACATCTGGTGTCGGTCGTGTTCACGTGCAGAAGTTTTAGGTCCACACACTCCGACCCGCTCACCTCCTCTGACACCGACGCCGGGCTGCAGTTTGGCCGATAAGATGACCAGAACTATCCCGATGATGAACCACTCCTTCCGGATCCTCGCCAGGAGGCCCATGTTTCAGTACCGGGGTTCAACCGGATCGAACCCCGCCGGCCCCCGTCACACCAGCCGGACCGAAGTTCTACAACTCCTCAGCCTCCTCAGCTCCGGAGGGGTTCTGTCACAAAACACAAGCAGGACCAGCAGAGCCACTTCCGGACACATGAGCCCCAGCTGCCGTAAAGAGGGAAGTAGAAGCGCAACAGTTTTTAAATTACCGTAATACACGTGAAAGCAACGTGACGATTAGAAGCGCACCATGAATAAACATGAATTTAGAAAACACAGACCATGTAAAGACGTCATGTAATACAATATAAATACACATGAAACAGTGTTATTATCAGGTGTTCACAGAGAATAAAGTGGGTTCATAACGTGATATTAAACAGATTGTTAACAGTAAAATAAAACAAAAACAAAGGAAGAAAAAAAAATGGGGTTCATCATTACTGATAATATTTATAAGTTAAACCAAAGATGCAAAATGTATAAATAAATGTTGACAACCAGTTTAAGTTGAATTAATAATGAGGTGAACTTTTCAAACTGCTGCTCATCACCTTTGTTTATCTCTCAAACAACACTCATCATTCTGGTTTTTACTGCCTGTGATGAAGCTTTTTGCTGATGTTTAGACCTTCATCCTCCTCTTCCTCATTTGTTTCTGCTCCACAGACACAAACACATGAACAAGTGAAGGTCAGACTGGATCGAGCGCCTGGCCCCACCATCAGTCTGGTACCAGATCCTTTGAGTCCTGTGGATCAGACTTGTTCTGACTCTCTGTGATCTTTGACATGTGGAGGTCAGGTCGACATGTTGACCTCGATCTTTGGTCGTTCCTGAGACGTCTGAGTGATGTGTCGAGGTGCGCCGTCCTGCCATGAGAGGGCGTACCGGGTCTGTAACACCGTTTGGGTCGTTGGTCCACATGAACGTCAGGATCCAACCTTCCCCAGCAGAACATTTGATTAGAAGGAGACAGTGGCTAAATGTTGTGGCGGACCGGTGTTCATGTTGAGACCAGATGAATTAAGATGGAGGATCACAGGCTCTCGTGTCTCTAATGTTTTTATTATGTTAACAAAGAAATGAGAAGATATCAAACACATTTTCATCAGCACCAGGACCATCATGTGTCAGTGAGCTGGTACCAGACAGCAGCAGTTTTGTCAGTGCCGTCTCGACCGACTTCCTGAAGTGGTCTGGTCTGTTTCCAGGCCAGCAGTCGTCGCAGAGCGGCTTCTGTGGCCGACACCACGTCAGCGCTGTACTTCTTGATGACGGTTTGGGCGCGAGCGCTGGACACCCACACCTGCCGGAGCCACAGACAGACAGAACAGCTGTAGCAGATGTTGAACACAGGCTGACATGGAGGACGAGCGCTGGGTTTATCTGTCACAGTCTTTATTATAATACAGACGTGTTTGTAAGCAGAAGTTCTGACATCATGACATGTCTTTAAATGCAACTTCTGAACTATTGCCCCTGTAAAGCACGTTGAGCTGCCTCGCCTTTTGTTTAACTCGCTGTGGTTTGTGAAAGATCCTGAGGTGTTGTCACCTGTCCCTCACCTCATGTTACTCCTCCAGATGTGTGGAGGGAACATGCTATACATGGTGTTTACATGTTAGTCTTCATGTATCTGCAGCTAAAAAGAATGGTGACATGTTGAAGTGAAGGTTGTGTCATTTGCACCGACAGGTAACGGCGTCTGTACCTGAGCTCTCTGCAGCAGATCCACGTTCTGCAGGCTGCAGGCCACTTCATAACTCTGCAGGAAGAACTCAGAAGCTCTCTGGTACTGACGCTACACAGAGACGGACACACACGGACACACAGAGTGGAAATAAACAAAGACAACACACAAAAACTTTATTCAGGGTGCTAACTTTGTAACCATTACAAAGTTAATGAGATTAATACAAACATGTGATAACATTTGATCCGTTAAGGGCTTAATCTACAAGTTAGTGTGTGTGTGTGTGTGTGTGTGTGTGTGTGTGTGTGTCGTACCCTCTTGTAGTAGATGTTGCCCAGACACAGGTAGGCGTCTGCCAGGTTGTGTTGCAGTCCGTTGCTACTGGAGATGTCTGCAAACCTCTCCAGACAATCAACTGTCTCGTCGACGTTTTCCTCACTAACACGTGTAAACACACACACACACACACACACACACACACACACACACACACACACACACACACACACACACACACGAGTACTTTACTTTTAATAAACAAACACATTTTCGACTTTGGTGAACTCAGTTTTCTGCCGCTGCAGATCCATAAACTTAAAAAAAAATGACTCAAAATGTTGAATATGTGCTCAAATATGTCTTTATTTATGTGTTTGATGTGAGCTGAAATAAAAATAGCATCTTATTGATCATGTTTAAGCATAAATTGATAGAATAATTAACGGGTGTTGGTGAAAGAGGAAGGTGACTGTTAATTTTGCGATTTTCTAAATTCAGTTTTGTTTTTCACAGTACGTATTGTGGCCAGTAGGCTCGTGTGTGTGTGTGTGTGTGTGTGTGTGTGTGTGTGTGTGTGTGTGTGTACCTCTCCATAATCTTGGCCATAGCCTTGTAGCACCTCCCGAGTCCGTCTGCATTCCCCAGTGTGCCGAAGATCTGCATGGAAGTGTTGATGAACTGGAAACACAGACGATGAAGAAAAGAAGAAGGAACATGTTTGATTCTTCTTCTTCTTCTTCATAAAACTCGACTGATGACGTTTAAAACTCATCAAAGAAAGCATCACACACACACACACACACACACTCACTCAGGTACCTGTTTGGCTCTGTCGAGGTCTCCTGCGCTGTGATAGGTCAGCCCCAGTTGGTACGAGGCGTCGCCTTCCAGCTGTTTGTCTTCAGCTGAAACACACACCAGTGACTACACATCTTCACACACACACTTCCTGTTTACTCTCTGAGACAGCTGAGGTCAAGTTGTGTCCCTGCTGGCCACCGTACATCACACACACATTCATGTATCTTCATCATCAGGTCAAAAATGTGATTAATCTTGAAACCTGATAGTAAATGATCAGTTTGTCCGTCTCACACACACACTCTGTGTGTACATACACTCTATAGCCATGCTGTAGCCCTCGTGCAGCAGCGTCAGGGCCTCGTCGTAGTCCTTGGCGTCCAGCGGAGCGTCGGCCAGCCGGCTGTAGATCCTCCACAGTGTCTGGCGAGCCCGGAGCCTCAGAGGCCGCCCGGCCGAGTCCATCCAGCCGCCTGCTTCTGCCTGCTGGATGCAAAGCTCCGCCTGCTGCTTCGCCTGCTCCAGCTCACCTGCAGGCCCGAGGCACCGATACATCAGAGTGAGTGTGTGAAGGAATTTATTTGATGAATTTGTGTGTGTGTGTGTGTGAGATTTGGTCCACCTCGCTGCAGGTAGAGCTTGGCCATGCAGGCCCGGGCCTCGGCCACCGGTCTGGAGCCGCCCGGCTGTCTGTCCACACAGCTGTGGTAGAAATGCAGACTGAGCCAGACATCCCCCAAAGCCGAGAAGTACTGACCCAGAAACAGACGCTGCTCACACACCACCAACCAGGAACCTGCACACACACACACACACGCAGTTAACATGAGCTACATTAAACTGAAGTGTGTGTGTGTGTGTGTGTGTGTGTGTGTGTGTGTGTGTGTACCAGTCCTCTCCGCCTGCTCGGCCTGGCTCAGGTGAATTCTCATGGTCTCCAGTTTGTCCTGCTGTTGCTCCAGCGGCGCCTGACGTCTGAGATCCCTGCCCTCCTCGTCAGCTCTCAGCAGGAGGAAGACCTCCGAGAACGACCTGACGAACAGAAGTAACTGTGAAACTCTTCCTCACACACTCAACGACAGCACTGCATGACACACTGGTACCTGTGAAAACCCTCCTGAAGCATCTGCACGCAGATGTTCTGCTTCACACTGTGTCTGAACCTGCAGAGAAGCAAGAAAACAGAGCGGAGGGTCAGAAAATCGTCACACAGTCAGAGAAACATGCAACGATGAAGCTTGATCTCTGAGTCTGAGAGGTTGTGACACTGTTCATCAGCAGAGGGCGCACTAACATCTTCTCCTAATATCAGTGAGCTCAGAGAGTTAAAGGCTTCCTGCCGATGAGTCAAACTGACTTAAATCTGCCTCCGTCTGCTGGATAATGAAGTATACAGACAAATAAAACAGTATTAAAATGTAGGAAGAACTGGAATTTAAATTTAAATAAAACAACGTATTTTTATTCCTTTATTCTATTCTCATATTCCATTTTTTTTACCAGGATAATGGACATCTCACTGGGCAGCATCCCTGATGTATAACACAACAGTTGTTTGTGTTGGTAGGCTCACAAATCAACTTTTCTCACAAACAGGAGTAGTTAAGTAGTTTTAACAATAAACATGTAGAAGACATGAATCTGAATGTGATGTGAACTCACAGTGCGACTTCTTCTTTGGAGAGAATCTGAGCTGATTTATCTGACCTCTTCTCCGGCTTCCTCCTGCTGACCACAAACACACAATTATTAATTTTTTGACCCAGCAGCAGAATAATCTTCAATTTCCAGGTGACCAAAAGAAAAGAGAAGGAGCATCTTGTCCTCGACCTGAGCTGAGCACATCTCCTCCTGTTGGTGTTGATCTCTGGTAGAAACGGTTCGGAGCGTCGCTCTGATGCTGCTGCGCTCATCTTCACCTGTCAGTCAAACTACAGCAGAGGAAACACAGCAACATCACCTGAAGTCCTGCTGGACTCATCTCATTATGTCTCATCATCATTTTCATGTGTTCTGTCCTCATATCTGTATCTCATACTTCCATATGATGATATTTTCTTATGATATGTGAATGTAATCGCTGCTCAGACGAACATTAAGTAGGTTAAATAAAATAATATTAAAGCAAATGTAAAGATAAAGTCAGGTTTGAGCTAAACAACAGTATTCATGTCTGACAGCTCAGGAAAACCCCCGTAAGTGGACTTTGAGTCGAACCTGCTGTTCGAATACTGTTTTCTTGTATTAAAGTGATGTGTGTTGTCTTAACAGCTTCAAAACTCAGAGGGAAAAAATATAATTTAATATATAAATCAGGAAATAATGCACTTCATTGTTACAGAGCTGTTAAAATATGATTTTGTAGGAAAAAATACACAACAGTTGTGAGATAAGTTGTGATTGTTTGGGTCAAACTGTTACATTAATGCATCAAATTAAGTAGTAACGCTCTCTGGTTACAGGTTATATTATTATTAACTTTAATACCCCACCATATTTTCTCATTTTGCTGGAAAAGCGACAAATAACCCCAAAAGTGAGTTAGCTCAAGTTAAGCTAGCTGTTAGCCTAGCTAAAGCTGCTGTCACTAACCGTTAAACCGTTAGACAGCAGCTCACACACGTCACAGTTCACCGTCTCAAACTGAGCGTACAGACTGAATAAACTTTAACACCGGTGTGTTTAACACACCTTGTTACAACAACACACTCTGAACAAAAAGGTGAAACATAGGTGGAGACAGAAACTCACCGCAGCTCAAACAACCTGTTGAAGTCTCATCAACGTCACTGCGGAGCTGAGTTGCGTCGTCGCCACAGCAACAGGAACAGGCCGCATTCCAACACTGACATCCTGCTGACTGCTCGCTGCTGCCTGGTTCCATTCAGACACACAGGGAGACTGTTTTCAACACAAAAAGAAACGAGTATCATTGGTTGGTGGTTTGGTTGTTTGTTTGGTTTTCTGGTTTTCTGGTTGTTTGGTTGGTTGGTTGTATGTTTGTTTGTTTGTCTGTTTGTTTGTTTGGTTTTCTGGTTAGTTGTTTGTTTGGTTGGTTGTATGTTTGTTTGGTTGGTTGGTTTTCTGGTGGGTTGGTTTGTTGGTTGTTAGGTTGGTTGGTTGTATGTGTGTTTGTTTGTATGTGTGTTTGTTTGGTTTTCTGGTTAGTTGTTTGGTTGGTTGTATGTTTGTTTGTTTGGTTGGTTGGTTGGTTTTCTGGTTGGTTGGTTTTGTTGGTTGTTTGGTTGTTTGTTTGGTTGCTAAATATTTTCAGCTGTAGGCCGACTTGCATATTTGTAAATTTTTTGTAAGACAAAATCTTAATTTTGAAACAGTAGTTGTAGTATTAATACATATTTCCCTCTGAACTGTATAGTGGAGTAGAGAAGAGTCCTAGTACCTCAACTTTGCATTCTTTATTCATCGTCCAATAACAGTCATATATTTTACTTTGCATTACATTTCCCTGTGTGTGTATATGACAAGAATAAAAAACATCAAATATAACCCTTAAGGGATTAAACACAGGCCATCAGATCAGACACACGTGACTTTGAAGATAACAAAGTGCTCCAGGCCCAGCTGACAGAGTTCCTGCAGTATTTTGTACGAGCTCAGTTTTCCTCCAGATGTTGCAGAGAAACATTTCCATGTCACCACAGCTGGGATGGAAACCGGCTCTGTGGTGGCGAATGTGTGTCTGTCTCTTCAAAGCGTCGCAGAGTGTCTAATAAAGTTTCACGTTCAGGGTTGAAACCAGCAGCAGCTGACCTAGAGGCTGTTTCCTGTCTGTCCGTGTTACGTGTTCGCTCAGTGTCTGGGTTTGATTTGCTGTCAAACGAGCGCCGCGTTTGTTCTTCCCGCTCTAATTAGCTTCAAGTGTAATTTGTTCATTAACCAGCAGAGCTTCTGAAGAGAACAGTGAGAATTAAACACATTTTTATATTCACATTAGCTGTGGAGACGAGATAACTGCAGCAGAGTCCTGGTGGTCTGACCCACCGACGACAAGTCATCCTCAAGAAGTTTGTGCTTCTGCTTTACATTAAAAACAAACCGACTTTATGAAACATCTTTTCATTTCGTCTCTGCAGTAAACTCAGGAAACAGTCAAATAAAAAATGGCAACGCTTTATAACACAGACAGAGATTTACATTTGTCATTGTATGAGTCAAGAACCTACGTACTTTCTGTTCGACTGAGACGTAAGACCGCCAAGATCAAACATGAATAAATAAATGGATGATGTTTGTAAAAAGGACTTCTGGGTGGTTGTTGCACTATCACAGACGTCCTCTTATAAGCCTGCATGGTTGAAGTCACGTACAGCCTTCATCTGTTTATCTCTGCGTTCACTGTAACAAACAAACACATGCTGACAGGCCACAGATCAACACTGACACTCGTCTCTGTAAGAGCAGATTTAGAGCTGACAGTGAATGTGAACTGAGAGTCAGAGAGGAGGTCAGAGGTCACAGAGGATGGATGGATGGATGGATGGATGGATGGATGGATGGTAGCACTTGTGCAGGTTTAGTAAGACGTGTGTTACAGATGTGTAATCACAACACACTGGCTGTGTGTCACAGACAGACAGATGTTAAACCTCTCCGACATCACAGCTGATCACGGACAGATGGGAAAAAGTTCCAGGATCATCTCACAAAAACAAAGAGCGTCACATCACGACACACTTTGTATTTGTGAAGTTGTCGTTTAAACATTTGTAAATAACAAACCACTCGATTTTGTAATTTTCACGCCATGCTAGTAGAAACAAAACCAGATATTTTTGTCAAGATCATGGTTGTTTGGTTGGTTGATGGTTGGTTGGTTAGTTGATGCTTGGTTGGTTGATGTTTGGTTGGTTGAAGGATGGTTGGTTGGTTGATGCTTGGTTGATGCTTGGTTGATGGATGGGTGGTTAGTTGATGCTTGGTTGATGGTTGGTTGATGCTTGGTTGGTTGATGCTTGGTTGATGGATGGGTGGTTAGTTGATGCTTGGTTGGTTGATGTTTGGTTGGTTGAAGGATGGTTGGTTAGTTGATGCTTGGTTGATGGTTGGTTGATGGTTGGTTAGTTAGTTGTTTGCTTGTTGCTTGCTTGATGTTTGGTTGGTTAGTTGATGCTTGCTTGATGCTTGCTTGGTTGGTTGATGGTTGGTTGATGGATGGTTGATGTTTGGTTGGTTAGTTGATGCTTGCTTGATGCTTGCTTGGTTGGTTGATGGTTGGTTGATGTTTGGTTGGTTAGTTGATGCTTGCTTGATGCTTGCTTGGTTGGTTGATGGTTGGTTGATGTTTGGTTGGTTAGTTGATGCTTGCTTGATGCTTGCTTGGTTGGTTGATGGTTGGTTGATGTTTGGTTGGTTAGTTGATGCTTGCTTGATGCTTGCTTGATGCTTGCTTGGTTGGTTGATGGTTGGTTGATGTTTGGTTGGTTAGTTGATGCTTGCTTGATGCTTGCTTGGTTGGTTGATGGTTGGCTGATGGATGGTTGATGCTTGGTTGGTTAGTTGATGCTTGCTTGATGCTTGCTTGGTTGGTTGATGGTTGGTTGATGGATGGTTGATGCTTGGTTGGTTAGTTGATGCTTGCTTGATGCTTGCTTGGTTGGTTGATGCTTGGTTGATGGATGGTTGATGCTTGGTTGATGGATGGTTGGTTGATGGTTGGTTGGTTAGTTGATGCTTGGTTGGTTGATGCTTGGTTGGTTGATGGTTGGTTGGTTAGTTGATGCTTGGTTGGTTGATGCTTGGTTGGTTGATGGTCGTTGATTGGTTGGTTGGATTTCCACTAAACTTGGATGGAGGATGGGTTTCAGCCCAAAGCAGAATCTACTAACTCTTTGTTGAGGCGGCTGCTATTTATAAGTAAGTATAAAAGTGAACTGTTGGGCCTTTGTGAAAGTTTGCTCTCTACTGAGTGCCGCTCTTGTCTTCAGGATGTTTTCTGTGCCCTACAGAACAGGCAGTGGTTGAGAATAGGCACAGTTTCGACACATGTTCAGTATGAAAACCTTCCTGACATTTATTCACAGGAACTGGATTAATTACTATTACTTACCCAGAACGAATGAAGAGAAGAAGCTGGTTCTGATAAAGAGCAGCGCTGTCGTAAACCCAGTCTGAGTTCTGGAACCAGTTGTGTTCAAAGGACCCAATAAAGTCAAATTTGTTTGTTTGAACATGGCAATAAGTTTTACTGCCTCAATTTCCACAACATTGTTTTATGAACAAACTCTTAAGTGGGAAAAGTTCAGAGTCACTTCATGTCAGAGTGTTTATGAGATGTTCCACTGTGGCTGAGAGGAGGAGGAGGAGGAGGAGGAGGAGGAGGAGGTGATGTCGCTTACAGATATATGTTTTCCCTGTATGCAGATCTAACATATCAACAATCTCGGTTGTTGTTTTTTTTACATTTAATGTCAGGTAAACAGCATAACGACGATATTTTCTATAATTTACTGGTGATTCAATTTAAATATTCTCTGGAAAATAAACTGATTATTGCTGTTTTCATATCATGTAAGAAATGTTACCACATATTCTCTATATGCAGCATTTATTACAGCTGAATAGACGTTAAAATAAATAACTTACGCTGAACTTGAGGGTCAACGAACAAGGAGAGAAAGTGTGAAGAGAGTGGAGGGAGGAGGGGAAGTGTGGGCGAGCGAGCTTTAACGACTATCAGAGAGAGAGAGAGTAAAAGTGAGCTCCACCAGTCAGACTTCATCAGTTTGGTCTCGACTAAGAAGAGGACACACTTCTTCTTCTCTTGTTGTTGTTGTTGTTCTTCTGTGATTTAGAAGGATTTACTCAACACAAACAGGTGAGTTTCATTAAAACACTCGTCCAGGTGAAGCTCTGACTTCACTTTGTTTTGCACATCAGAGATCGTCCTTGACTGTGATTGTGTTAATCTACATTCTGTCACTGTTACTTCAGATGTTACGCTGTTTGTTTCTTATTTAAGTCTTTTTATTTGAAGCCGGTGAAACTATGTGGCTGTTGAATAAAGAACAGACAGACAGAAGACAGAACAGTTTGTGTTTTAATTTCTAGTGAAGAGTTCAAAATGAAATAAAACTAAAGTTATAATGACATTTTATAACATTGAATAACCCAAATTTGTTATATACATGTACATGTATCATATACATGTTTTGGAAACAATTTATTTGTATTACCTTCAGCCCTGCGAGTGCTTTAAAGCTTTTGTAAATGTCTTTTGCGAGAAGCTTAAGTTCCAACAGTCCAGAGTTCAGGTCTGTTATGAACATTTTAGCCTCTTTAAGCTAATTGTTTTGGTTCTCCGACTGCAGCCACACACGAGCCGACCATCCAGTAACCAGAATCAGAGACTAGCTGCTAAACATGATGGAGCATTTAGCAGCTAAAGACACAGATATGTCTCTTATTTTAGCTTAAAGAGAGCGAGAACTGGACTTATATTTGATCAGATGGACTCAAACTGAGACTAAACAAGAAACTGTTTCCATCATATGACTGAAATGTGTCCTGAAATGGCCAGAAAATCAGTAAATGTAGGTTTAAATATGTTATAGTATTAATGTAGCGGCTCATTAAAAGCATCCAGAGTTCAGACACGAAGTGGGTTCAGACTTCTGAGATCTGAGTTCTACGAACCGTCTCAAGTCGGAACACTTTCAGAAACATCTGAATATATTTCTCCTTGTTTTGTTTTCATGTCACTCTCCAGATTCTCTCAGAGAACCCGGAGAACACCTTCTGTACTGCTTCTCGTCCACGCTGACTTCAGCCCGGAGAACTTCAGCTGATTCTGCACTCACAGAGGGTTCTAGGGTCCGTCTCCGTAACTTAATCTAGATCTACATTGGGGTTCAGGACCTGGCTCAAGAGTCCCAGCAGGCAACAGTGGATTCAGTCGACGGTTCTGGAATGGCGACCAGATCGGTTCCCTCCATTCACGGGATGTTCCCAGTGCTGCTGGTCGTCTGCTGTCTGGTGCTGGTCGATCCGGTCGGTTGCCGTAGAAATGTCTCGTCTCATCCCACTCAGCTGTCGGATGTGATGATGCGGCCTGACCTCCATCACACTGCCGCCCCTCTGATCCAGAACTCAGACAGATCAGAACATCCTGTGCAAGAGACTGTGAACGAGCCCTCTGCAGAAAGAACAGGGTCAAAACATGCAAACAGGCCGAAGCAGTCCAACTCCTCAGCACTGGTTCTTATGCGACTGGCAGCACCGCCGAGCTGCAAGCGGGCCACATCGATCAAAACCGCCTTCAAGTACATCAACACGGTTCTGTCGTGTGTCATATTCACTGTGGGGATCATCGGCAACGCCACGCTGCTCCGGATCATCTACCAGAACAAAAGCATGAGGAACGGACCCAACGCTGTGATCGCCAGTCTGGCGCTGGGAGACCTGATCTACATCGCCATCGACATACCGATCAACGTCTACAAGGTGCTAAGCATCACAGTCATGGTGTTTAAATATATTGTGCTATAAGTTCTTTTCTGACTGTTTACAGGAGCAGAAGTGCATTGTGGGTATGTGTGTTGTATGTCTCAGTCAGGAGGTTGAGTGTCACACTGATAACAGCCACTAAAATACCTCACAGACACTGATAACACACTGTGATGTCGTGTTAATGGTGTGTGTGTGTGTGTGTGTGTGTGTGTGCGTGCGTGCGTGTACGTGTGTGTATGTGCAGCTCCTGGCGATGCGGTGGCCGTTTGCAGACAGCGTGTTCGGTCTGTTCCTCTGTAAGCTGTTTCCATTCCTGCAGAAAGCTTCAGTCGGCATCACTGTCCTCAACCTGTGTGCTCTGAGTGTGGACAGGTAACACACACACACACACACACACACGTACATGCACACACACACGCACATGCACATGCACACACTCACGTACACAATTATTCTAAATATGTACCTCTAAAGGTATAGTGCAACATTTTGGGCTCATTCTTTATGAGACGACAACAAACAAGTTGTTCATTTTGGAGCTTTAGATCTTTTTTCACCTTTCTAACGGTCTTTAAGATAAGCTAAGCTAAGCTAAGCTAAGCTATGCTAAACTAACTGTAGCTACTTGCTGAGGAGAACTATATAAACTTTGTGGAGCTCCACCTACAACACATTCTTAAATATCTGGACCTTCATGTTAATTTGGCAAATGTTACATGTGAAGATTTTTTCTGTCTTTGCGTAAAAAACATACCCAGTTCTTGCAGTGACGGAGGTTTAAATGACATGCTGCTGTTGTTCGCAGGTACCGTGCGGTGGCGTCCTGGTCCCGGGTCCAGTGCACCGGTGTTCCCACGGTGACGGCGGTGGAGATCGTGGTGATCTGGGTGCTGTCCATGGTGCTGGCCGTGCCCGAGGCCATCGGCTTCGACATGGTGACCTTCGACTACAAGAACGCCACCATCAAGACCTGCATGCTGCAGGCCAGGACGCCCTTCATGACCGTGAGTTACAGCACGTGACTGCATGTGTGTGTGTATGTAGGTGTGTGTGTGGTCTTGTGTGTGTGTTTATGTGTTTCCTGGACTCTCAGAAACAGGTTTCATGGTGTCTGATGGGTCCGTACAGAACCGCAGTGCTCCTGTGACTAAGCATTATTATATTGGCACAAACACTCCTGGTGAAACACATCATGTATGAACTCAATGTGAGTGTTTTACTCAGAAAGTTCAACGACTTTATGGATTTAAACAATTAATTCCCAGGAGATGATGAAGAGAAGTTACACTGAGGACGAGTACGTGCAGCCGGATTTCTCTGAGTGATGGATGGTCTCTGTGGGGGAAACAAATGGACTCTCATGATCTGTTCTGGTGTTGCAGGGCGGGTCTCTTTAAATGATGGTTTACAACATAATTTCCTGTTTATGTCGGCAGGTTGTGACTAAACACAGTCTGCTCAGGAACTCAGGGCTGATTCTGGATCAGCTGGCCGCCTGTAGACTGCTGTCAGTGCAGTAACCTGGCCTGAAGTCAGGGTTAGCTCCCTTAACCCGAGCTAACAGCTCCCTTAACCCGAGGCTAACAGCTTCCTTAACCCGAGGCTAACAGCTCCTTTAACTCGAGGCTAACAGCTTCCTTAACCCGAGGCTAACAGCTTCCTTAACCCGAGGCTAACAGCTCACTTAACCCGAGGCTAACAGCTTCCTTAACCCGAGGCTAACAGCTTCCTTAACCCGAGGCTAACAGCTCACTTAACCCGAGGCTAACAGCTCACTTAACCCGAGGCTAACAGCTCACTTAACTCAAGGCTAACAGCTTCCTTAACCCAAGGCTAACAGCTCCTTTAACTCGAGGCTAACAGCTCCCTTAACCCGAGGCTAACAGCTCCTGTAACCCTAGGCTAACAGCTCCTTTAACCCGAGCAAACAGCTCACCTAATCTGAGGCTAACAGCTAACTTAACCCGAGGCTAACAGCTCACTTAACCCGAGGCTAACAGCTCACTTAAACCGAGGCTAACAGCTCACTTAACCCGAGGCTAACAGCTCCTTTAACCCGAGGCTAACAGCTCCTTTAACCCAAGGCTAACAGCTCACTTAACCCGAGGCAAACAGCTCACTTAACCCGAGGCTAACAGCTACTTTAACTCGAGGCTAACAGCTCCTTTAACTCGAGGCTAACAGCTCCTGTAACCCGAGCTAACAGCTCACTTAACCCGAGGCTAACAGCTCCTTTAACCCGAGGCTAACAGCTCCTTTAATCCGAGGCTAACAGCTCCTGTAACCCGAGCTAACAGCTCACTTAACCCGAGGCTAACAGCTCCTTTAACCCGAGGCTAACAGCTCCTTTAACCCGAGGCTAACAGCTCCTTTAACCCGAGGCTAACAGCTCCTTTAACCCGAGGCTAACAGCTCCTTTAACTCGAGGCTAACAGCTCCTTTAACTCGAGGCTAACAGCTCCTTTAACTCGAGGCTAACAGCTCCTTTAACCCGAGGCTAACAGCTTCTTTAACCCGAGGCTAACAGCTCCTTTAACTCGAGGCTAACAGCTCCTTTGACCCGAAGCTAACAGCTCACTTAACCCGAGGCTAACAGCTCACTTAACCCGAGGCTAAGATGTTTTGGCGCCCTTGAATGACATTGTGCTTCTCCGTGTTCCAGTTCTACCGGGATGCGAAGGACTGGTGGCTGTTTGGCTTCTACTTCTGCGTGCCTGTGATCTTCTCTGCGATCTTCTACGGCCTGATGACCGGCGAGATGCTGCGACACCGGAAGGGAAGTCTGCGGATCGCCCTGAGCGAACACGTCAAACAGGTAGACGCACAGACACGCCGAGGGGCTGCTGATCTTCTGATGGCGACACAGAGAATCAGAGAATCAGCTTCTGACGCAGGTTTTCTCTCCACAGCGCCGAGAAGTGGCCAAAGCCGTGTTCTGCCTGGTTCTGATCTTCGCTCTGTGCTGGTTCCCGCTTCACTTGAGTCGCCTGCTGAAGAGAACCGTCTACAGATCCCACGATGCTCACCGCTGCGAGCTGCTGAAGTAGGCGTACAAACACACTCACAAAGAAGGAGAGGTAAAACAAAGTGACCTCTCAGTCTTCTTCTGCTGATGCTGTGCGTTCTTCTTCTGTGGTTGCAGCTTCCTGTTGGTGCTCGACTACTTCAGCATCAACATGGCGACCATCAACTCCTGCATCAATCCCATAATCCTCTTCTTTGTCTCCAAGAAGTTCAAAAACTGCTTCAAGGTAAAAACCAAACCATCGCTGCGCTTCCAGAACGTGTTTGTGCGAGCAGCTGTTGATCTCTGCTTTCTCCTGATGTCAGCGTGACATCACGATGAGGTCACGGGGTCAGAGGGCGTGAGACATAGATAAGAGCGACGCAGACGGAAACGCTATCAGATGTTTGGAGGATTGAGGAGTGAGCGGGCGAACGTTAAACATAGAAGGGTCGTGACCTTTGATAAAGACTTGTGGGAAGTGACCAGTGACACGTCTGTTTAAAGGGGCACTCCACCAACTTCATACGTAAAAGCTAAAAAGGAAATAACCCTGGTGATGTCTTAGTGATGTCATCACTGTGTGTAGTTTGTAGTTTTAATGCGACGTACTCCTCATCACTTGTCGTTTTAAGATATAATACGTAATATTTTCTTCATTAAAACATCTAAAAAAACAACTGGATCTCTGTTGAGTTGAGTACTGACGTTATTTCAAAAGAAAAGACACTGTTGCATTATGGGAAATGTAGTTTCAGCTTAAAAGACTAAATATCAGGAGATCTCAGCTTCTGTTGCTTCGATTTTTGACCTCTAATTTTTAAATCTGTCTCCCTAAACGTCATGGAGGTGTGATATTAAATCTTCGGAGTATCCCTTTAATCAAACTGTCTCTCTGTCTCTCTCCCTGTCTCTCTCTCTGCAGTCCTGTCTGTGTTGTTGGTGTTATTCTGGCTCTCTCTCCAACAGCACGCTGCCGCTTCACCACGGGAACAGCCTGCAGTACAAACACACTGACCACTGAGAGATGGAGTCATCTTCGTCTTCATCTTCATCTTCATCTTCATCTTCATCTACATCTTCATCTGCATCTTCATCCGGACAGAACAAAGACGTCCAACACACTGAGAGAGAAGCTGCTGTTTGACTCTGAGGCTGGTGTTAGCATCTGTCCTGAGTGATCTGATCCGTACAGGTGTTGAACCAGGACCACATGTGTCCTGGACCGCATCGAAGAACCGCCTACACAACTGACAAGATGAAGAAGATGACATGTTCTCTAAACCTACCATATCAGCAGCAGATGTTTGTGAAACACACCGACTGTTTCAACTGATCCAATCATTCAACTAACAGCCGCATCATCACCAGACTCCCTTAACAAATCTTGCAATTTTAGGAGCTGTTGATTGAGGACAAATTTTGCAAAACAGCTACAACAAATTCTAAATCATCAGTGCCTTCCTGTAAATTCAGCATTAAATTCAGCACATTAAGTTGATTCATTCCTTGTAAAAAGTACCACAATGTCGCAGCATACCAGTAAACAAGTTTTAATTTACAAAGACACTAAATAGTAACCAATATAGGCTACTTTTTTGTCCCTGTGGCGAAACTCACCAGACTCCCTTTAAAAAACATTCAATTTAGTGAGTTGTTAAGTTAAGAGAAACTTTATGAACTCTTTTAAATGCTGTCTACCTAAAATTCTTACTCATGTGTGCCTTCTTGTTAATTCAGCATTATATCTAATCTCAATTGTTTCTTTTCTTGTAAAAAAAGCATCAGTACTTTTAAAACTTATTTTACCATTTCTATAAAATGTATGAAAGAAGACGACATTTTATTGATGGTAATTGGTAAACATGCCAAATTTTAAAAAATACGGTCAACATTAACCAATATGTCAAATATTTGGACACCTGTGGAGAAAGACACCAGACTCCCTTTAAAAATCAAAAGATTTAGTGAGTTGTTGAGTTCAGAGAAACTTTATAAACTCTGTGAAACATTTTGTCTGACTAATTCTTGATTATTTGGGCCTTCTTGTGAATTCAGCAAATGTTCTACATTAACTTCTTTCTATCTTTATGTAGAAAACATCATGTTTATCTCAGTGTTGTACGTGTTTATTTGCTTATAGAGCTCAGAAGGATGTTAACAGCAGGTCTGAACAGGGATTCAACATATCGACACTATATAGATCCTCTAATGTTTAGTTTCTACCTTTTCATTGTGTATTTATTCAGTTTTGAGTATAATATATATTATTTTAGACTAATTATGGTGTCATGATATATTTTACACTTGATGGCCAAAAGTTTGTGGACACGCTCTCTTATACTTTTGGCTTAGGTTTGTTTTTTGTGAAACTTGTGACTGACTTTGGGTCATGTAGTATATGTCATTATGTTTTATATGTAAAATAATCTGTTGTAACTCTTTGTGTACAGAAATAAAACATGTCTGAAGCGTCAGAGTGCACGAGCGCCCCCTGCAGGCTGAAGTCGTCACCACAGCCTCACAATATGAACTGCCGACGTCACCAGTCCAATCTGAATTATCATTGAGTTTTGTTTATTAAATTATATATATTTGTACATTGTATTTGTATGTATGTCACAAATAAAGCTATATTCTCAAAGGTCTCACAAAGATCTCATGTCAGTCACATGTCAGATTTTACAAAGACAGTAAGCAGTAACCAGTAGTTTGTCCCCGTGAAGAAAGTCACCAGACTCCCTTTAAAAATCACTACATTTAGTGAGTTGTTGAGTTCACAGAAACTTTATAAACTAACCCTAACCCTAACCCTCTGTTAAATGCGTAATCATGTGTGCCTTCTTGTTAATTCGGCTTTAAATCTAAAACATCAAGTTGTTTCTATCCTTGTAAAAAGCGTCAACTTTGTGTGGCAATAAATCAATCAATCAATAAAATGTCAAATTAAACAGGGCCATTAATAAGGATGTTATTAAGTAAAGACTTATACTATAAATACGTTGTTGGTGTGTTTAATATTATGTTAACTTATTTATTGAGTCATTTAATTATGTCAGATTTGTTCCTCTGTACTCAATAACATGTTTAGCTTGTTAGCATGCTAACATTTAGCAACATTTACTAAGTAGCACTCAACACAAGGTCTTCAGTTTCATCTCCTCCAGTTAATATCATGACATTTACAACATGTGGGCTGATGATGTGTTCAGGTGTTCAGGCGTGATCTTTGTTTACATTGTTTTGTTTTGTGGTGCGTTCAATGTTTTAGTCAAATGAAGCTTTCCTGTTTATTTACCCAGCAGGACTTTGTGTGAAATAACATTTAATTGGTTTGTTTTTAAATTATTATAAAAAGTGCTAATTATGAACAGAACGTGGGTTGAATCAGGATAGTTCCGTTTGTTGTGTCTCGTTCCTGTTAACCATGTGACTGCGTGAAGCTGAGATTTCCTCCCCGTCACGTGGGTCCGTGAACACCACACGGGAGAGGAGGAGGCGGCCGCTGCAGCCTTGAAGCCGTCCGCTGCGTGGAGCGGATCGATGACCCATCAGTGATCGATCAGGGCGGTGATCGGAGGATCGGTAAACAGGAAACAGCTGATCGTCGCCGTGCTGTCGCGCGGAGCAGAGATGCGTCGCCTGGTAACGGGAACAGAACCGAGGAGGAGCCCAGGCCGAGCATCTCTGTGAGGATCCATCTGCAGCTCCACGGTCCAATAACCTCATCGATCATTATTTATCTCATCAGGTTTCAACTGTTTTATCTCCTCAATGATCTGTGTTCACCGTCGAGTTGATTAATATGTTCATATTTTATATTTATAGCCAGTTATGAGCTAAAAATACATCTAAACACCTGTGTGGTGTTGACTGGGTGTGTTTACAGTGACATCAGTGCATTTTATTATTTAATTATGTGGGGAATTACATATTTTGATACATTTTTGACGTCTATGATGTTGCAATATGACACAATTTAGGATGTAATCTTTGTTTTTACTCTCATATTCTCTATAAAGTGCGTCTGTGGAGCACAAGAGTCAGTTTAACCTTAAAATAAATACAGAAAAATATCTTTAAAAAGCTCCATATTGATTCAGGTCTGTTATCAGAGCAGGAAGAAATGACTGAAATGTTAATTTTACAGCAAAAGTGTTTTTTTTAACGTTGAAGATTAGCTTTTAGCCACTTCACAAGGTCTTCCTGACAGAAATGTTAATAGATGAAGAATCGCTTATTTCACATTATACGTGGAGATCATGAACACTTTATTATGGTGACTGAACTATATTCCACAGATTTCTGTTTATTTGAACGGAGACGCCTCAATCGATAATGTTAGTGACATTTCTGTGCTACCTTGTTTTAGCTCCTGAACAGTTAGCGCCCACCTTGAACAGGCGCAAAGAAAACGTGCACTTCAAAATACGATTTTCTTTAATTGTTTTTTTTTTTTAATCTAAATTGAAATGATATTGTTGTAGTCAGTTAATTAGCTTGCTGCAGTGGCATACATCTCTTCAAGGTGTTAGCTTTAGCATTTAGCTCAATTTTGGTGAATGTTGACTCAAATATTTGCTGTTGACCAATAAGGAAGCTGCTTTAACACCGTGGAACAATCTGAGCTAGTAAAGAGCAATGCTAGGTGCAGTTAGCGTGTCTGTGCTAACACTTTCTGGAACTGTCTTTAAATGAGAGAGCTGTCGTTCATTTTCGTATCATCTGACACGTCCGTCCTCCAGGTTTGGCCCGAGGTTGTAGGATGTGCTTGTAGTCGACGCTGACGGTGAAGCAGCCATCATGCCGTGTTCCTGTGCAGAGTGGAGGAGGTGGATCCGCCCGCTGGTTCTGGTTCTCTACGGCCTCCTGCTGGTGGCCGTGCTGCCGCTCTGCATCTGGGAGCTGCAGAAAGACAAGGTAGACTTCCTGCTTCATCACCTCCACCCTCACCTGCCTCACCCTTTGACCAAATGTTGAGCTACAACACTCGAGAACAAAATGGCCGTAACAAAAACAGTCACTTCCGGTTCTTCTCCGCAGGTCGGGACTCACAGTAAAGCCTGGTTCATCGCAGGCATCTTCGTCTTTCTGACCATCCCAATCTCACTGTGGGGGATCCTGCAGCACATCGTCCACTACACCCAGCCGGAGCTGCAGAGACCCATCATCAGGTGGGGAACACACACACACACACCTTTAACGTAAAGTGACTTTAAAGTTCACAGCGATAAGGAAAGAAAACAGAGCAAACTGTTGAATGTCACAGTTTAACACCTTCTTCGCTTCCTTCCTGTCCTCCTCCACCAGGATACTATGGATGGTGCCAATCTACAGTCTGGACAGTGTGAGTCATCATCACACACACACACACACACATTGAGGAAGTGACCGTGATCTGCCCACTCTATTATATTACATTAGGTTCCCATGGCAACAGACCTTAATTGGAGGCGATGGGACGGAGTCACAAGACCAGAGGACACACACAACCGTCTGTGTTTTGGACGTCATGTTATCACACAGTGTGTTTACAGTTAACCACCTCTCGTCTCTCTGCTCCGCCCCGTCCAGTGGCTCGCTCTGCGCTATCCCAGCCTGGCCATCTACGTGGACACGTGCCGCGAGTGCTACGAGGCCTACGTCATCTACAACTTCCTGGTGTTCCTGCTGAACTTCCTCAGTAACCAGTACCCCAGCCTGGTGCTCATGCTGGAGGTCCAGCAGCAGCAGCCCCACCTGCCGCCACTCTGCTGCTGCCCGCCGTGGCCCATGGGAGAGTAAGAGGAGGCCGGATGTACCGACACGGTTCTGATAGAGAGACGGACGTGTGGAGGTTAACGTGTTTCTCTGTCCTCCTCCGACAGGGTGCTGCTGTTCAGGTGTAAGCTGGGAGTCCTGCAGTACACCGTGGTCCGACCCGTGACCACAGTAATCGCACTGTGAGTTCATACTGTAACCAAAGAACAAAAGCTAAACAACAGAACTATGTTTGGGCTGTCATCATTATCGTGGCCGAGAGAAATATAGTCGCAATATCGATCAGCGTTTGAGAGATAATGACAGCGTCCAAATCAATCTTTGACTTTGTTTACTGTGTTTTTCTCACTTTTTGGGGAAATAGATTACCATCAAAGGATGTAGGGAGGTGGAGAGAGTCTGTGACTAGGGGTGGGAATTGAAGTTTTTATCAGTATAAATGTCGTTGTCGACTCTGCCTATCAATCCAATTCCTTATCAATTATCATATCGATTCCTGAGTAATTCACTGAGTGGCAAAAAAAGAGTTCTACACAGTCTTTTTTCCAAATTTAATTAAATTTTTTCCCAAAATTAAGTCTGCACAAGACTGTGAACATGAACATATTCAACTCAAACATACTGAACAACACCTTGACAGGATATAATGTAGAAAGAAAATATAGTGTAAAAAAATTAGTTGGACCGTACGCAGGCGGTCGAACACATGACATTCTTGGTACTTAATTCCCTGCTGGGTAGACAAATGTTTTAGCATGTTGCTGGTATTTGCAGCCAGGCTTTAGATCGCTCCCTCCTCTCCATGATGAGAGAATCGTTAAGAAGAATCGATAACATCGGAGGCGTACAATTCCGATGGCAGTGGTCAGGAGGACACGGTTCTGAATCTGTGACCACGACTGTAAAAATAAAGTGCACAGAAATAACAATTACACTGAACAACAACATAAAAACAAACATCTTTGCTGGATTATAATATCAACATTTCATTGAATATCGGAATGTTGCGTCACCCCTGACTGTTCAGCTGATGACTGTTTCCTGCTCTCTCTGCAGGATCTGTCAGCTCTGTGGGGTTTATGATGAGGCCAACTTCAGCTTCAGGAACGCCTGGTCGTACCTGGTCATCATCAACAACATATCTCAGCTGGTAAAGACACTCTTTGTACTCAAGCAAACCCTCATCATCATGATATATAGTGCGTTCCCAGACTTAAACCCGGTTCTGACCTTCTCCCTCGGCCCAGTTTGCCATGTACTGCCTGCTGCTGCTGTACCGAGCTCTCAAAGAGGAGTTGACCCCCATCAGGCCTGTTGGCAAGTTCCTCTGCGTCAAACTGGTGGTGTTTGTTTCCTTCTGGTAAGGATGGACGGTGTCTCTGCTTCGTATCACTGTAAACTGAACAAACGAGACATTTGAGGACTGAAGTCAACAGAAACATGTCCTTCTGTCTTCAGGCAGGCGGTTTTCATAGCGTTCCTGGTGAAGGTCGGTGTGATCTCCGACAAACACACCTGGGACTGGGACAGCGTGGAGGCCGTGGCTACTGGACTGCAGGTACGCACTGAAAAGACTCGTGTGAATGGTGACATCAGAGTTGTATGTTGGGATGTTGTTGTTGTATGTTGGGATGTTGTTGTTGTATGTTGGGATGTTGTTGTATGTTGGGATGTTGTTGTATGTTGGGATGTTGTTGTTGTATGTTTGGATGTTGTTGTTGTATGTTTGGATGTTGTTGTTGTATGTTTGGATGTTGTTGTTGTATGTTTGGATGTTGTTGTTGTATGTTTGGATGTTGTTGTTGTATGTTGGGATGTTGTTGTTGTATGTTGGGATGTTGTTGTTGTATGTTGGGATGTTGTTGTATGTTGGGATGTTGTTGTTGTATGTTGGGATGTTGTCGTTGTATGTTTGGATGTTGTCGTTGTATGTTTGGATGTTGTCGTTGTATGTTGGGATGTTGTCGTTGTATGTTGGGATGTTGTCGTTGTATGTTGGGATGTTGTTGTATGTTGGGATGTTGTTGTTGTATGTTGGGATGTTGCTGTTGTATGTTGGGATGTTGTTGTTGTATGTTCAGATGTTGTTGTTGTTGTATATTGGGATGTTGTTGTTGTATGTTGGGATGTTGTTGTATGTTGGGATGTTGTTGTATGTTTGGGATGTTGTTGTTGTATGTTGGGATGTTGCTGTTGTATGTTGGGATGTTGTTGTTGTATGTTGGGATGTTGCTGTTGTATGTTTGGATGTTGTTGTTGTATGTTGGGATGTTGCTGTTGTATGTTGGGATGTTGTTGTTGTATGTTGGGATGTTGTTGTTGTATGTTTGGGATGTTGTCGTTGTATGTTTGGATGTTGTCGTTGTATGTTTGGATGTTGTCGTTGTATGTTGGGATGTTGTTGTTGTATGTTGGGATGTTGTCGTTGTATGTTGGGATGTTGTTGTTGTATGTTGGGATGTTGTTGTATGTTGGGATGTTGTTGTTGTATGTTGGGATGTTGCTGTTGTATGTTGGGATGTTGTTGTTGTATGTTCAGATGTTGTTGTTGTTGTATATTGGGATGTTGTTGTTGTATGTTGGGATGTTGTTGTATGTTGGGATGTTGTTGTTGTATGTTGGGATGTTGCTGTTGTATGTTGGATGTTGTTGTTGTATGTTGGGATGTTGCTGTTGTATGTTTGGATGTTGTTGTTGTATGTTGGGATGTTGTTGTTGTATGTTGGGATGTTGTTGTTGTATGTTGGGATGTTGTCGTTGTATGTTTGGATGTTGTTGTTGTATGTTGGGATGTTGTTGTATGTTGGGATGTTGTTGTTGTATGTTGGGATGTTGCTGTTGTATGTTGGGATGTTGTTGCTGCCAAACGAGCACTGACAGTTTCTCCCCTTGACGACCTGATTGTTGGACCGATACAGGACTTCATCATCTGCATAGAGATGTTCCTGGCTGCCATCGCTCACCACTACACCTTCACCTACAAACCATACGTACAGGTACAATCTATCTATCTATCTATCTATCTATCTATCTATCTATCTATCTATCTATCCATTCATCATCCATCCATCTACCTCAAGTTACCATCCATCCATCCATCCATCTACCTCAAGTTACCATCCATCCATCCATCCATCTACCTCAAGTTACCATCCATCCATCCATCCATCTACCTCAAGTTACCATCCATCCATCCATCATCCATCCATCCATCCATCTACCTCAAGTTACCATCCATCCATCCATCCATCTACCTCAAGTTACCATCCATCCATCTACCTCAAGTTACCATCCATCCATCCATCTATCCATCCATCCATCTACCTCAAGTTACCATCCATCCATCCATCCATCTACCTCAAGTTACCATCCATCCATCCATCCATCCATCCATCATCTATCCATCCATCCATCTACCTCAAGTTACCATCCATCCATCCATCCATCTACCTCAAGTTACCATCCATCCATCCATCCATCATCCATCCATCCATCTACGTCAAGTTACCATCCATCCATCCATCTACCTCAAGTTACCATCCATCCATCCATCCATCATCCATCCATCTATCTTAAGTTACTATCTATCTATCTATCTCTTTCTCTCTCTGTCATCCATCTTTATCCTTCTCTCTGCATTGATCTCTATCTAGTTTTACCTCATTCTGTCATTTTGTATCTTCATTTTGTTTTCCGTCTCTCCATCCAGGAGGCGGAGGAGGGCTCATGTTTCGACAGCTTTCTGGCCATGTGGGATTTCTCTGACATCAGAGCTGATGTGACGGAGCAGGTCCGCCACGCTGGTGAGTGTCTCGGTCCGATGAGTCAGTTAAACTCTGTTTTGTACTACTGTCAGTTTAATCCTAGTTTATTCTTGTCGACATCCTCCTCCATCAGGTCGAACGTTTCTCGGTCGTCCCAACAAGATGTACTTCGGCAGCGTAGCCCGACCCGAACACACCGAGCACACCGGCCTTCTCACGGCCACCTCCCAGGACGCCATTGCCACGGCAGCCACGTCCATGCCCTCCTCCCCTTCCTCAAGTGGGCGGTACCAAGGCCTGGGCCACACCCCCGCCCCACACTCCATCTCCGCCCCCGCGGGGTTCACATCCTCTTCCTGGGAGGACGACAGCGACAACTCGCCCCCGGAGGCGTGTGATACCAAATAACGAGAACTGGAACTTTTCTCTTTCTTTACGTCTTTGAACCGTTGTTGTGCTGATCTTTGTCGCTACGGACAAATAAACTCAGATTCTGTTTTAAAGTCAGAATAAAAACCTGAACTCTTTAGTGAAAAAGAAGCTGATTCACGCTTATCAAGACTAGTCGAAGGAAACCAGAGAACAAGAAGCGTCTGCACTCTGTGATGTCAAAGCCATGTTTGTTGAAAATGTATTTTTGAAGTTTTAAATGTTTGAATCTGTATTTTGATGTCTGATGATGTCATTTTGATAAAAGTGTGAAGGATATTTGATGTTTTCATCAGGAGGTGAAGCAGCCGGTTGGTTTTACACTGTCACAGTGCTGAAGTGTCTTTGAGCAAGGGTTGACTATTTGTTCTAAGTGATAATAAATGAACATGACGTGTCTAATCATGAGAAGCTGTTGTTGTTGTAAGTCTGGTTCTAATCGATCAATGACTCCATAAAAGTCTGAGAACGACGATATAACGAAGCCAGTCCTGTGAACCTCATGGGACCCCGTTTTGGAAAAAGTCTGCACGGTCGTGAATAGAGAAAGACAAATAATTTATTGATCCTGTTTGAATTGTTTGTCAGTTTAAAAGATAATTTTCCAAGTCAGTAAAGTCTCAGTTTGTTGTAATTACTGTAGTTACAGGTTTTGGTGAGTGGTCAACGAGACGATGTCACTAATGAGACTGTCGGCTGTGTCGTCTTTATAATGACATATTTTCACAGTCTAATATTTCATTAGTTTGATGACAAACTGAGGTTTTTATTGACTTAATTAATAAACATGTGTGATTCATGACATGAGGTCAGAACTGCTAAAGTGCATTAAAACCAGAATAATGACCAGATGATTTTAAATTACGTTCAGTGACTTGATTTTAATCCACAGTTCTTTAAATAAATTGATGATTGATCTGCTGTCTGGACTCACTGCACTTGTTGTTGTTCTCAGTCTGGTCCACTAGATGTCGGTACTGATCCGTTATAAAACGAAGCAGTTGAAACAGTGAGTTAAAACAGCTGCTGGCAGAAGAAACACCTTACAAACTGAAGCAGACAGGATGGAAACACGGGGAAAGAAACATCTGAATGTTTACTACTTGATGCCGATTTTTACAAGAAGCCACCAATAGTTTAGAATGTGTCGTAGCTCTTTAAAAAAATGTTTTACGTGTCTCGTCATGATGCAGTAACTGTTAAAATCATGTGATTTGTCAATGGAGTCTGGGACGTCAGTTTATTATGTGGTCCAAGGCTGCAGAGGTTGACAGCAGGGTCACAGGTAGGACACATCAGCTCACCTGAAGAGTTTCTTTAAAGCGGAATCAGTTAGATTAATATTATCAAAATAAAACAGAGGTGACACCTCACAGGCTGCAGATCCTCCTCACTCTGTGGGTCTGTTTATTTATTTTGGTGGGGGAGGAGGAGGAAGTGACGAAAACGAAACTAAAAAAGTTTCGGGATTGTCAGTAACTTTTACTACTACGCAACGAACAATGTTGGTCACCTGAAACATTTTTGGATAAAAAGGCAACAAGCAGACAAAAGTGTCGCAGTATAAACGTGAGTACCTGATAATGGTTCCGTGTGTCTCCTTGTGTGATGTCCGGGTGTGTTGTTTCCTGATCGACGACATCTTTAAACAAAGACACGATCAGCTGAGAGGAGTTAAGACATGGAGGACAGAGAGTGACGACCAAACATCCGAGCTGCAAAAAGTGTGTACAGTTTCTTCTGACGCAACAAATGTAAGAAATTAGCGTTTTTTAAAGGGAGTCTGGTGACCTTTTCCACTTTCTCCAAAGAAGCATCCTTTACGGCCCCGGGTTCGAGTCCCGGCCTGGGGCCCTTTGGTTCGTGTCTCTCCCCCCTCTCTCTCTCAACCCGGTTCCTGTCATGCCTTCAAGCCAAGCCAAAGGGCAAATAAATATAAATTTAAAAAAAAAGTAAAGAAACAGCCTTTATTAGTTAGTGTTTATTGGATTATTATAATTTGACATGTTAATTGTCAGTGCGTTATGTCCTTTTATTAAATTTGGTGTAAGTTATGACATCAGTTAATACAGTGAGTTAAGCAGCTGGTGGGAAGTATAATGCTCTTTAAATACCAGAAACTGAGATTTTTTACAAGGAAAGAAACATCTGAATGTTTTGTATTTAATGCCAAATTAACAACAAGGCTCTAATGATTATGATGAATCTGATGTAGACAGAGCTTCATAAAGTTATTACAGTTTCTTCCAGCGCAGCAAGTCTCTAAATTGATCTTTTTCAAAGGGAGTCTGGTGACTTTATCCAAAGAAGTAGCTAATATTAGTTTATATTAGTTACTGTTTACTGGATTTTTATAATTTGACATGTTTACTGCGTGTGTTATATTATTAAAAACATTTGATGTAAATGATGAAATCAGTTGATTCAGCTGGGAGGTAAGAAACACCTCCTAACAACACCTGATTAACAAGTGTCATATAGTAGTGACACATTGTTAATTATGCACCTAAAATTAGGCAGAATAACAATAAACAGGTGAAAGTGATCAAATAACCTGACAGAAACACTGATGTTATGCTAATCACTGTCCTTTACTAATCTTCTGATGGGTGTTTCAGCAGTAAAAATGGCAGAGAGGAAGAAGAGAAAGCGATCCGACTCTACATCGTCCTCTTTGATGTCTGAGCAGCCAATCAGCTCCTGCAGTGAACCTTCTGTGAGGTAATGTTAGCCTCATCAATAGGCAGCTGTGATGTTGTGAGGAATGTATATATGTCATCCTTAATGTTGTGCAGTATTAACAAAAACATTCACATTTGAAGGACACACGAAGGTAATTTGATTTAGAGTATAAGTAAAAGTATAAGTATGTATTTTACTACATATCTTTCGATGTTACAGTCATGGCTGAAAATGACATCAGAAATTAGTTTGCCGATTTTACACACACATGATGCAAACCAACAGCCAGTTGTTTACCTGGAAGTGACTGTTGTTGTTATGATGTCACAGTGATTCAGTCAATACAGTATATATATATGTATATATGTATATATTAGGGCTGTAACGATATACGTATCGAAACTGAAATCGTGACACTCAGATCCACGAACCTGTCTCGCGGTTTGAGAAGGCAGAATCGCGACACAACTTCCAGATCCAGCCCTATGACCTACAAATAGCTCCACAGTGGTCGTTCGCTAATTCTCTGTCATTGGTCATTCACACAGAGGGAAGCCCCGCTGGAGTAAAGACGAACCGCTGTGTAATTCACACAGAAAGCCGGTGCTGCGGCTCCTAAAGAGGCGTGACGGTACACGTCATGTTGATGATGTGTGTGTGTTTTCAAGGGGTTTTCCCGGTGTCGTCTTGTCAATCTAAACCCGACGGAGGCTGTCTTCAGGGGTAAAGTTCACTTAAGTCTCGGTCAGGAGGGCTGACTAGGGATGCACATTTTTAATTTTTTTTATGACCGATAACCGATGCTCATTAACCGATTAATAACCGTTATTACACAGCTCTTCTTAATGCTGCAGAATGCTCCATTCACTTGAATCGCCTTTCCAACGTTCGGCGGTCAGTTATTTTCGTATAATTGACCGCTGCTAAGCATATTTGAGTCGTCAAGGAAAGTGGCCTTTTTGCCTCTGATTCGTGTATTTCGTAGCACTCCGCGCTCTAAAATCTTTGCTCCATAAGTAGTCCGGTCACTTATCGCCGCAGCGTCTTCGGTTGCTAAGCAACATCAGCTGATCTGTAGTCTACTTCATATGGGAAAAAACTACTCTAGTATGGATGAGTTTCACATTAACTTTAATATTTTTGGTAAATACGGTTATTTCGAGTCTTGGCAAAAGGCTGAGTTGTCATCAAAGGTCAAGAAAAGAAGAAGAGGAAAGCAGCGAAGAGGGAGAAGCGAAACGGCGTCGGTTTGGCGAACTATTTCTCTGCTGAAAAACACTGTGAACGCCTGAACGGTAACAAATAAACTGTAAAAAGACATACTGTGTGACGTGTTTTTTTTGTGTGTTGGCAAGTAGCCGTGTAATAAGCGGGACAATGTATAGGGAAAATAAGTCCCTTCAGGACGGATCAGTCCTCAGTCCCGGTCCCGGTTCGTCATGTCGGGACTTATTTTCCCGCCGTTCTATACATTATCCCTTACTTAACCGATAAGATTTAAACGCTCTACCGAATGTCTGTGGGTTCTGAGGGCAGTTTGCTGTGATGGTCCTCCATCATCTGATCCTGGATGTTTGCTTCGCAAGTGGTACTGCATTGTACTGGTACTGCTTGAATATTTCAGTGCTGTACCGCATAGTTTGCAAATAACCTCATCTCCTTTTCGGTCGAAATTGTCCCACACAGAACTCCTTTTTGCTCGCTTCATTTTTGCTGTGAAGTGGACTGTGGCGGAAAGCACGTGTTGCACGTGTGGCACGCGTCGACAAGCTCCCATGAGTTGATTGACAAGTAGCAAAAAAAAAAAAATTAACCGATAGTATTAATCGGACAAAGTTCCTGTTATCGGTTAACGGTTAAACGGTTAACCATGTGCATCCCTAGGGCTGACCATCGGCAAGATTTTTTTTCATCATAAACACTCGAGTTTGGGTTTTTTGCTGGTGACAGACGCTGTTTTTCGGGCAGAAATGTGACGAGGAGTCTGTAGGATGGGCGGGAGGACGACACTTCTCCACATACAGCTGCGGTATTTGTTTCCTCGTTGCCAAAGTCAGTTACAGTTACTACGTTACCTTAGTCCACGCCAATACTGTGCCTCTGATACTATCAGACGAGTATCATATACAGAAGTTATTGAAATGTTACATAAATAAAATGTTTAACAAAAAAACACAAGGTTTGTATCGAAACTTTGGGTCAAAAATCGTGATACAAACCGAACCGTTAGTTTGGTGTATCGTTACAGCCCTAATCGTCTGTCCATAACACTTTTTAAAATCTTCCTCTGTCCAATGTCTGTGTTCTTTTGCCCATCTTAATCTTTTCCTTTTGTTGGCCAGTCTCAGATACGGCTTTTTCTTTGCCACTCTGCCTAGAAGGCCAGCACCCCGGTAGCCTCTTCACTGTGGACATTGAGACTTGAGTTTTGCGGGTACCATTTAATGGACCTGCCAGTTGAGGACCTGTGAGGCGTCTACTTCTCAAACTAAAGACTCCTAATGTACTTGTCCTCTTGCTTAGTTGTGCACCAGGGCCTCCCACTTCTCTTTATGTTCTGGTTAGAGCCCGTTTGTGCTGTTCTTTGAAAGGAGTGGTACACACCGTTGTAGGAAATCTTCAGCGTCTTGGCAATTTCTCGCATGGAATAGCCTTCATTTCTCATAACAAGAATAGACTGTTGAGTTTCAGACGAAAGTTCTCTTTTTCGAGTCCGCAGTAATCGAATCCACAAATGCTGATGCTCCAGATACTCAACTAGCCCAAAGGACAGCCAGTTTTATGGCCTCTCTAATCAGCACAGTAGTTTTCAGCTGTGCTAACATAATTGCACAAGGGTTTTGTAATCTTCAATTAGCCTTTTAACATGATTAGCTAACACAATGTATCATTAGAACACAGGAGTGATGGTTGCTGGAAATGGGCCTCTGTACACCTATTGAGATATTCCATTACAAATCAGCCGTTTCCAGCTAGAATAGTCATTTACCACATAAACAATGTCTAGACTGTATTTCTGATACTGATTCTGCTTTTCTTTCCAAACTTTTGAACGGTAGTGTAGTTTCTAAGTTTGTGCAGTATTAATACAAACATGCACATTTGTACATTATAGATGTGTTTCTGGTTGGTGACTCAGTCAGGTAAAAGAGATTTGTTTGCTTTCCAGTGAACTTTCCACAGCTTCCAGTGTCATCTCTATGAAGAGTGATTCCTCCATGTATCAGCCGATCAATTTTAGGAGGACACAAAGGTAATTTGAGTTAGTGTATTTTGTAAACTATTAAAGTAAGTTAGATTTTAGTGATGTCTACATATCTCTATGTATTGTAACTATGTAGAGTAACACTGAGGAAAGTTTAGGCCTGAATCTCATCAGGTCTGTTCTGCTGCTGTGTATTATTTAAAATGTCATCAATTACCTGTGAGCGTGAGGTTTTTACATCTGCAACTAATTTACTTTACTCTGCTATTTAGAGTTGAGCACACTTATTGTTTTGTCTCCACAGCGAGCTCACAGCTCCCAGTGTCGTCTCTCTGAAGAGCGATCATTCCATGTTTCATCCTCTCAGTTTCAAAGACACACAAAGGTAATTAAATGTATTCTGTGAAACAAACAATTAAAGCATTTTAAGGTTAGTGCAACTAAGATCCAGTAAAGCATCATTTGTGGTTTAACCTTTCTGTAACCTCCAGAATATCAGAAACATTAGGTGATGCTCTTTGACAAACTTGGGCCCCGAACATACCGAACACTTGGCTTCAACACCAGCTTAGAGAAGCGTGCTTTGAGCAGAACAGCACGATGCACCTGTTGAGCGAGGCTGCACGCACAAGCAGCCACTAAAATGTGATTAAAGGAAAAAGCAGTGCAACACCGCCTTGTGCTAAAAATATCTAAACTTCTTACAATGGCTAGCACAATGCACAAGAGAGCAGCACATGGAAGGTGCACCTGTAAAGACCAGGGTGCATCTTGTAGCTAGTTGGTCTTCAGCGTCTACAGCGTCCTTTATTAACCACCACAAGGATGAAACAGCAGCCATAGAATATTTGGAACGTGCAGGTATGTTGGCTTGAGAGTATCAGGGCTTTAAAGGTGTGGTTCAGATAAAACTAAGGTGCAACAGAATATTGACCAAATGTACAATTATCCATAAAAAACACAAATTTAAAAGAAAGTGTTTACATGATCTAAGACAGAAAAGCTTAAATCAACAGTGCAGTGTAAACATTAGCTGCAGTACAAAAATATTCCACATGGTGGAGCTCCAACGCAAGCAATAAATGCTGCTCTATAACTTTACATTTGTGCAGCCACATTCACACAGATACACACAAGTCTGTCTAGAGAGAAACTTAACGAGTCATGTGGCTCTCTGTTTCAGAGGTAGGAATAGATTAATGCATCTGTGCTCAGAAATAACATCACATGATCGAGCTTGGCATGTTGAGAAATTCTGGGTACACAGAGTTTTCTACAGTACCATTGGAAAACAGTGGTTTTGCTTGCAACATGTTTCTAGTGACGTGTCACAGTGTGATCAGTTTAGAATGTTATTATACTCTAAAGACTTGAGTTAAGCACACTTGTTGTTTTGTTTGCTTGATAAGTAAAATAAATAATGTGTCTCTACAGTGAGTCCACAGCTCCCAGTGTCGTCTCTATGAAGAGTGATTCATCCATGTATCAGCCTCTCGGTTTTAAACGTCAGAAAATACAAAGGTAATTACATTTATTCTGTGAAATTAATGTTTAAGGTCTGTAGTATTTTTAGCATGAAGACACCATTTGTGGTTTAACATGACTGTTACCAGTAGGATGATGCCTTTTTAGTGCCGTCATGCAGTTTGACAAACTTCACCGATCACACGGAACGCTTGTTGCTGCAGGTGAAGCTGTTTCAAAAACAACTTAGAAAAGAGAGCTTTGGGCATAACAACAGAGTTTTGCTAAAAAGTTCAGAGTAATTGAGCCACCTGAAAAATGTGCTGTGCGGCACAAGAAAGCAGTGCATACCAGGTGTGTGCTGTACCGTAGAAAAACAATGGGGCTACAGGTTTTTATCTTGGTGTGATCAGCAGTTTAAAATGTAAATTCCAACAATAAGAAGAAAAGTAAACTAAAACATACCCTCAGACCAGGTGAGACGTTGTGAAGCTGATAGTCTTGTTGAACTGGACAGTGTCCACACCTGACTCAGAGAACATGGTGCCATAGTAGCACATCTGGCAGGACTAATGTGTCGTTTGTTGATCATCTTACAGCCAACCGACAGGAGAGCCCTCCAGCTGTTCAGTACAACATACTGAGGAAGACATCGGTGAGTTTAAACTTTTGTATGGCCTTGTGACATTAAAATAAATAGTTACTTTAAGAATAGACATATTGCTCTGATTATTTTGCTTGTGCTCCTTTCATGACCTAGCTGAAAAGATTTAATACCAGGCGTGCTTTTGATTGTGACAGGACACAGCCACCTTTTGGACACAAAGAAGAGTCTGAAAGAAGCAATGCAAAAGAAATATACGTTGACTTCTGAAGGTAATGGCGACCAAGGGAGCTCCCTGAGCAAAATCTACACCAAACTCATCATCACCACTGGAGAGAGTGAAGGGCCACATGACGAACATGCGTTCAGAAACATCAAATATAAATTGAAAACAATCAACCTCAGTGACATCGTCAAACCTTTGTCTGGCCAAGAGACACCCCACAGGACCGTCCTGACAAAGGGCGTCGCAGGCATCGGTAAATCATTCGCTGTGCAGAAATTCGTCCTCGACTGGGCCGAAGACCGAGAAAACCAGGATGTTGATTTCATTTTCTGTCTTGCTTTTCGAGAGGTGAATTTGAGTAGAGATGACAAAAGCTTGCATGAGCTCCTGACTGAACTTCAACCTGCACTCAGAAGTTTGATAAATTCAGAGGATTACAACAGGGCCAGAGTCATGGTGATCCTGGACGGACTTGATGAAAGCCGTTTTCAACTGGACTTTGCGAACAAGATGGTAACATCGGTCAGTAAAGTGACCTCTGTGGGCAGTCTTCTTACAAACCTCATCCAGGGTAACCTTCTTCCAAATGCAAAAGTCTGGATAACTTCCCGTCCAGCAGCAGCCAGTCAGATCCCTGCAGAGTTTGTTGCCATGGTGACCGAGATAAGAGGGTTCAGTGACCCACAGAAAGAAGAGTACTTCAAGAGACGATTTAGTTCCGACTTGGGCCTTGCTGACAGGATTGTTTCACACATTCGGTTTTCACAGAGTCTCGACATCATGTGTCAGATCCCGATCTTCTGCTGGATTTCTGCAGTATTGTTTGAAGAGATATTTGGGGGAGACGAGAACGCTGAAATCCCTCAAACTCTAACAGAGATGATGGCACATTTCCTGTTTGCCCAGACCAAACGGAGAAGCAGAAAATATGACAAGATAACTGATACGAACAAGGAAAGACTTCTGAAGAAACACAGAGAATTCCTTCTGAAACTTGGAAAACTTGCATTTGTCCAGCTGCAGAAGAACAACCTCATTTTCTATGAAGAAGACCTGGAAGACTCTGGGATTGACAAAGCAGAGGCAACAATCTACTCTGGATTTTGCAATGCAGCTCTGAGGGAAGAACATGTGGTTTCTCAGAAGAAGGTCTTCTTCTTTGTACACCTTACTGTACAGGAGTTCTTTGCAGCTCTTTTTGTCTATGACTGTTTCACCAACAAAAATGCAAAAGATCTTGGTGACTTCCTTGATCTGAAGGACGAAGAACATACTTTCCTTGATCTTCTGAAGATGACAGTCGATAAAGTCCTGGGGAAGAAGAATGGCCACCTGGACTTCTTCTTGCGTTTCCTCCTTGGCCTTGTGGTCGAGTCCAACCGCAGAGTTGTTCAAGGTCTGTTGACGACGCCAGAACCAAACCAAGACTCGGATAAGAAAGTCTTGACTTATCTGAAAGCTATCCGAAGGAAAGCCCTCCCACCAGAAAGCAGTATCAACCTCTTCCAGACCATGGTTGAGATGAGAGATCACAAAGTCAAAGATGAGATTCAGGAATATCTCAAGTTGTCAGATCGTTCCAAAACAGAGCTGACTCCCCTGCACTGCTCTGCACTGACCTACATGCTCCAAGTGTCCAAGAATGATCTGGATGAGTTGGACTTGAAGAGTTTCAACACATCAGAGGAAGGCAGACGGAGGCTGATACCAGCTGTGAGGATCAGCAGGAAGGCCATGTATGTTTTCTTTCCCTGTAATACATAAAATAGACATGTTGCAGTATTTCTGTTGATCGGGGGGTCTGTAGTGGTGTTTGGGTTGTTGATAAGTGTAAAGTCCCCAGAGTTGCACCAACACTTCGTTGGTCTACGACAAAAAACCGTTTGGTCAGGGGATGGGGGTTTTCTTTACCAAGGACAATACTGACTAAATCTGCTGATGACCACCATTTTATAGAAAAAACAGAGGTAGTGTGGCACATTTTGACTTATCCATGAGAGAATAAACAGAAGATTTAGGACTGTTTCCACTAATGGAAGCAACAGCGGTCCGAGGACCAGTCTTGTTTGGATGCCAATGTAGACATGCAACAGTTGTTCCAGCTTGTTCAGTGCTGGGACAATGGAGATGTTTACATTGACTGAATAATGTGACTTTACAGGTTGAACTAACTCTGAACCAGCACTAGTACCAGCCCAGAATCAGCACTTTGTTTGCTCGGGACAAAAAGAGGTATTAGTGGTTTAAAGTCGTGGCTGATTGGTGTCCTCCCTGTCCTGAATGGAAAGTACACCCTTGGTACATATTTTACGTATATCCAGAGATTAAATTGGGCCGGAGCCTTCCGGAGCTCAGCTCCGCCTCTCACCTCGTCAGTACAGCCAACAGGAGCTGAGCTCCCTCTGCTTCAGTGTTTCATTGTAATCATGGGTGTAACTACCATTATATGACTTTTTAAAATCATTAATTTGGATCCCCATCAATACATCGGCCTGTTCACTCAGTGCTGTTTTCAGAGCGCTGTGTCAGAGCTTCATTACTGAATCCGTTCCGCTTGTTTATTGAGATAAAACCTGAACCAATGAAACTCCAGTCCATGTTTTCACTGCTACCCGCATCTTCTCGCATACCGCGCAAGTGCACGTACGCATGTACACACACAGTGCTGCTGACGCTCAGAAGATGGGTGGAGTAACTGTCACAGCAAAATGTTAACTTTGTTAATTTACTGAAACTAAATGTCTGTATTTTTCACCTTTTGGGTTATGACCCGGAGGTCGGCAGACCATATAGGATGTAGGAAGAGACAGGAGGGGCAGAAACTTGAACTGAATCCAATTTGGAAAGTTATAAATTAAATTGTCTGCTGATATGTGGTTTGATGTTTTGACATGCAGATGTATGTGTGAGATGTAAATAACTATATGAATTGATGGTGAGGTGTAAACAATGCAGATAATTGATGTGTATTGATGAGATGGAAATACATGTTGCTAATATGTGAATTGATTATGTATATTGTGAATATGTTTACAAATTACAGTGTAGATTGATGGTGACATGTAGGCTTAATAAGTTACCAATATGTGAATGTGAGTCAGATATAATCAAGAAGGCCATAAGTTGATAAATATGTATCACGCTGATGGTGCAAGGTAAAAAAAAAGATATTTTGAGAGATAATGGCCGCTGAGTGAAGAAGGGCTCCCCCTCCTTACAAAAGCCAATTTAACCACTGCGTATATCTATCCCTAACCCTATTCTCTATCCTTAGACTTGCAGACTGCAAAGTGACAGAAGAGTGGGTTGAACATCTGGCCTTTGGTCTCAAGTTCCCATACTTGCCTCTAAGAGATCTGGATCTGAGCAACAATGACCTGAAGGATTCAGGAGTAAAGCTGCTCTGTGAAGGACTGTCGAGTCAACACTGCAGACTGAAGATACTGAGGTATGTATTTGCAGCTTCTGTCTGAGCTGTGCCGCTATCCTGCTTCAGCTTCCACCTCTGTACTACTGATAATAAACCTCACTTTGTTTTCTCAGGTTGTCAGGTTGCCTGATCACAGAGGCAGGCTGTGCTTATCTGGCCTCAGCTCTAAAGTCCAACCCCTCCCACCTGACATATCTGGACCTGAGCTACAACAACCCAGGAGACTCAGGAGTCGAAGTTCTGTCTGACCTGAGAAACGATCCACAACACAAGCTCATCAAACTCAAGTAATTCCAATATAAAGTGATGGATTCTTTACTTTTCACTGAACTAAGGAGCGAAGCTGCTGTCATTACCACCACACATGCACTATAGTGAGATGGAGAGTGTACTGCCAACCATGAAACTAAATTGTAAAATTTCACACCAAAGCCACAAAGACAACAATTTATATAAACATTTTTCTTCACAGTCTTGAACATGGTGGAATTCACCGGATGACACCAGGATTCAAGAAATGTAGGTGTCATTTGCAATTCTCTTAACCCTGTGTTTCGTTGATTTTCTGTGGTTAAACCAACAAAGTCTGGACAAGCCCGAGGCTAAAATTGGGGATTATTTTATGCTTTCTTATGCCAGGGCTAACAGCTCCTTTAGCTTGGAGCCAAGCGCAGTATCAAAAGTCCAGTTTGTCCAGAGTCCAGTTTGTGCCAGAGTGCCTGGAGTGACTACTTATGAACACATCCATTTCTCCGTCTTATGCTCCTGAACTGAAGTGTTTTCTTACCTCCAGACGCCTGTGAGCTCACGTTGGACGCCAACACAGCCCACAAGAATCTCCTCCTCTCTGAAGGGAACAGAAAGGTGACCTGGGTGGAAGCAGAGCAGCCATATCCCGATCACAAAGACAGGTTCGATCACCACCCACTGGTGCTGTGTGAACAGGGTCTAGACGGGCGCTGCTACCTGGAGGTTGAGGCGTTGCAGCCCTTCAGCATTGGGCTGACGTACAGAACCATCGGCAGAGAAGGGAATGTGAATGATTGCAGGCTGGGACACAACAACAAGTCTTGGTGTCTGACTTGCTCTGATGACGGTTGTTATGCTTGGCACAATGACGAGATTGTCAATACTCCTCAGTCCATTTCCTCTCGCTCCAGTCGAGTGGGAGTGTATCTGGACTGGCCGGCTGGGACTCTTTCTTTCTACAGAGTTTCCTCCGACAGTCGGACGCGCCTTTTTACCTTCAAAACAAAGTTCACTGAGCCCCTTTATCCTGCTGTTGAACTTCTCCCTCAGTCTTCTGCATTATTTTGTCAGCTGACATAACTTTCACTGCACTCACACGAGCAGCCAAGGGTGTAGATTTGCATGTGGATGTTCGGGACATGTCCCATGCTGTCAGAGGACTACTGAATTGTTCTTAGCAATAGTTTTAGCAATCTAAACCTAATGATTAATGGCCCATTATCAGCGGATCTAAGATGAGTTGCCAGGTTTGTCTCTGTCTTTCTTCATCCATCGTTGTGCAGAGAGAGGCAACAAGAGAAAGAGGACAAACAGTTTATTGTTCCAGATTTCTTGATACTTTGCTGCTGATGCTGCTATTTAGCAAGTTGACTTTTCATGTGAGACGCGAAGTCACACCCCTTCCAATGAACCTCATGGGACCCTATTTTGTAAAAACTTTGTACGGTAGTTAACAAAAAGAGACAAAGACGATTGTGACATGAATCACACACATGTTGTTTGTCAGTTTAAAAGATACTTTTCCAATTCAATAAAGCCTCAGTTTGTTGTAATTAAAGTAAAATAACTGTTTACGAGTTTTGGTGAGCATTCAGCGAGACAACGTCAGCTGTGTCGTCTTTACAGTAACATATTTTCACAGTGTGATGTTTCATTAGTTTGATGACGAACTGAGACTTTATTGACTTGGAAAATTATCTTTGATGACAGGACGTTATGCTGATCCAACCTCGTCGACTGGTGGAGAAGAAAGAAAGAATGAACACTCCTTCATCTCCTTAATTGTGATTTTGAATGTTTTTAATGTTGATGAAACCTCTCAGATTGTCACTATGAACTCTGTGAGGCTCAGAGAGTCAAACAGAGAAAACAAGCTGCTGCCCAAACGGATGTACGAGTCATTTTTAAACCTTTTTTTTCTCTGTCTGTATGAAGGAAGAGGAAATGACAGTTGAGGCAGTTATTGTACGTTATGAACCGTCATCTTTGAAATACCACAAACAGACAACCAGCACACAGATGTGTGTCTTTAGAGGAAGAACAAGGAGGGAGAAAGGGTTTCTGACAGAGATGTGAGTATTTGTTCAATTTAAATTAATCTGATTAGCTCATTTAATTGTTGTAAATTAAAGAGGGAAGTCCACTGTTCTGTTTCCATGTTTGTCACAATGCTGTGATGCAGAATTAAAAGTGTGTTGTCGAAGTGTGTCGACACATGCTGCTCACATTAACCATCAATATACACAAAGACGCTGCAGAGAAACAGTTACAGGAATTAAAACTGTAATTAAAACTGTACTGACACTAAGTTACTCCATTTATGGGCGCGGTGCACTGCGACTGAAATAACCAACATGGTGAGAAGATATTATCAACATGTAGCAGCACTAAGTTTATATTATATTCTTATATGATCAAGCAGCAGTGTGTAAGCTGCGTGTGATGATTTGATTCCCTCCTGGTTGTGATTTTGTTGTAATTCACAAGCTCTTAACATGAAAACATCAGAGTATGTCAAGACTGAATCTGATACGAGATAAATAAATAAATAAAAGAATGGATAAATAAATAAAGTTTCAACCGTTGGGTAAATATGTCATTAATGCACCAAAAATAATGTTAAATATAAATGTGAGCATTAATTAAATCATACAAATGTGACTTAAATGTATATTTTTGTTTTATTTTGAATTTATTTTGTGTGTTATTATTTATTTTTATTTTTCTTTTTGATTATTTGTTTCTGTATTCTTTCCACATTCTATTTAGCGAGAAATTAAAAACAAATGAACAAAGTTAAATAAATACAGAAGCACGTCGTGTTGTGACTTTTGTTGCGCAATGTGTGTGAAGACGAGCGACGCGTCGTTTGGACGACTGAAACCCACAAAATAAAGTTAATTAATTATTATTTCAATGAATGAAAATAAATATTTCGTTAAAAAGCATTATATGAAAATATGAGTACAGTGATTAAAAAAAAAAATTTAAATTAAATATCTATTTTAATTAGATATTTTATTTATTTCTCTGTATTTGTTGACTGTCCTATTTATTTTACTATTAATTTATTCATTCATCATTGATTTATTTGTGCATTATCTTGCACAATGCAGAAGGAAAATATTACAAAAATAAAAACAGGAATAATTCAGTAAACATATTTATAAATAAATACATTAGAGAGAACAGGCACAAATTAAACAGAAATATATCAATTAATAAATGTCTACATTTATTTTCGCATTTAATGTTCGATTATTTATTTATTGAGAAATCTATTCAAAATCTATTTTATTGAGGCAGACGAAACTAAACAAGGGAATAATTTAACTAAAAAAATTACTACCTAAATAGAATGCTATCATACTCCAAATGAAGCAAATCAAAGACAATATATATACGTTATCATGATAAATTAACCTCAAATCAAAAAGAATTTCATAAAGAACTTCAGTAGAAGAATAAAGCACTTAAATCATTAAATGTGAAGGACTCAAGACGGTAAAATGTCTGTGAAAAAAACACAAACAAAGTTATTTATTAGTATTTATTATGAATTCTTCAAAAACAAGTGAAAAGTGCTCTAAAAAGTGTAATCAGGAACATTTAATTTTAAAGTTAAGTATTAAAAGTACCCAGTGAAGTTAAAAATGTTCTTTAAGAATGAAACAAGTATTAAAAAAAACTTTATTTATAATTCATAACAAGTATTATTTTGCTTTAGAAAGACATTTAAAACTATTTAAAATACAGATCAATGACACAGAAATGCAACCGATCAAGTAAAATAGACACAATAAACAAACCGAGCGAGGCAAGAACTACTGAGGCGCATTAAAAACAGAATAGTGGTTTAGAATGAATTCAGTGACTTGATTTTAATCCACAGTTCTTTGAATAAATTGATAATTGATGACTTATCTGCTTTTTAGACTCCCTGCACCTGATGTTGTTGTTGTAGTTCTCAGTCTGGTCCACTAGATGTCGGTACTGATCCATTATAAAACACAGCAGTTGAAACAGTGAGTAAAAACAGCTGCTGGGAGAAGAAACACTTCACAAACTGAAGCAGACAGGATGAAGGAAACATCTGAATGTTTTGTATTTAATGCCGATTTTACAAGAAGGCACCAATAGTTTAGAATGTGTCATAGCTTTTAAAAAACGTTTCTACGTGTCTCGTCATGAAGTCTGGTGACGTGACTTCATTATGTGGTCCAAGGCTGCAGAGGCTGACAGCAGGATCACAGGTAGGACACATCAGCTCACCTGAAGAGTTTCTTTAAAGCAGAACTTTATCAGTTAGATTAATATTATCAAAATAAAACAGAAGTGACTCCTCATAGGCTGCGGATCCTCCTCACTATGTGGGTCTGTTTGTTTATTTTGGTGGAGGAGGAGGAGGAAGTGACGAAAACGAAACTAAGAAAGGTGTCGGGACTTCCCAGCAGTTTATTACTACGACACAAACAGTGTGGGTCACCTGGAACATTTTTGGATAAAAAGGCAGCAAGCAGACAAAAGTGTCGCAGTGCAAACGTGAGTACCTGTTAATGGTTCCGTGTGTCTCCTTGTGTGATGTCCGGGTGTGTTGTTTCATGGTCGACGACATCTTTAAAGTGCGCAGCAGATAAACAAAAACACGATCAGCTGAGAGAAGTAATAACACGGAGGACAGAGTGACGAGCAAACATCAGGCATCGTAGATAAACAAACCAGGGGTCGAGAAATGATCTGAGTTCGTAAACAAACAGCAATGAGACAAACGTACAAGAATCACTTCATGTATAACATCAGCCGAATAAACAAGAAGGCCCAAATAGATACGAGTCTGTTTGGTATTACGCAACAAATGTAGAAATGTAGCTTCTTTTTTTTTTATTTAAGGAAGTCTGGTAACTCCCACTTCTCCACTTTCTCCAAAGAAGCAGCCTCTATAAGTTACTTTACTTGGATTTTTATAAGTTGACATGTTTACTGTCAGTGTGTTATATTTTACATTACAATTGGTGTAAATGATGAAATCAGTAGACATAGTGAGTTGCTGCTTGGTGGTATGACGCTCTACCGAGCGAAAAACTGACACTTTTAACAAGGAAAGAAACATGTGAATGTTTTGTATTTATAACGATTTAACAATAAAGCTCTATTAGATAATAATATGTTCTAGAGAGAGCTTCATAAAGTTCAGACAGTTTATTCTAACGCAACAGATCCGAAAAATTGGCGGTTTTTTAAAGGGAGTCTGGAGACTTTCTCCACTTTCTCCAAAGAAGCAGCTTAATTAGCAACTGTTTACTGGACTTTTTAAATTTGACATGTTAACCTTAATTGTGATAGCTTCTTTAATACATTTGTAAATTATGTAATCAGGTGACAGTGAGTTAATCAGCTGCTTGGAGGTAAGATGCACTTTAAATACCAGAATCTGACACTTCTTACGAGGAAGGAAACATCTGAATTCTTTGTATTTAACGCCAAATTAACAAGAAGGCCCAAATTATTAAGAATTTGTTGTAGACAATGTTTCACAAAGTTCATTTATTGTCTTCTAACACAGCAAGTCTCTAAATTGATCTTTCTAAAAGGGAGTCTGGTGAGTTTCTCCACCTTTTCCAAAAACGTAGCTTATATTAGTTTTTATCAGTTACTGTTAACTGGATTTATAAAATGTGACATGTTAACCTTCAATATGTTTGATTCTTAATTTAATTTTGATTTAAATGATGAAATCAGTAAAAATAGTGAATTCAAACAGCTGCTGGGAGGTCAGAAACACCTCCCAACAACACCTGACTGACAAGTGTCATGTAGTTGTGACACATTGTTGATAATAATCTTCTGATAGTTGTTTCAGCAGTAAAAATGGCCGAGAGGAAGAAGAGAAAGCGAGCCGACTCTACGTCGTCCTCTTTGATGTCTGAGCAGCCAATCAGCTCCGGCAGTGAACCTTCTGTGAGGTAATGTTAGCCTCATCAATAGGCAGCTGTGATGTCCTGAGGAATGTATAAAGGTCATTTAATGTTGTGTATTATTAATAAAAACGTTCACATGTTATAGAACTTTACTTAATCTGCAAAAATATGTTTTTTCCTCTTTTAGTGAACGGCCCACAGCTGCCGGTATGAAGAGTGATTCATCCATGTATGAACCTGTCAATTTTCAACTTCAGAAGACACAAAGGTAATTAAATGTGTTCTATGAAACAAACAATTAAACCATTTTAAGGTTGCAGAGAGCAACTAAGATCCACCACAGCATCATTTGTGGTTTAACCTGTCTGTGACCTCCAGAATGTCAGAGACCATAAGGTGATGCCCTTTGACAGACTTGGACCCCGAACATACCGAACACTTTGCTTTAACACCAGTGTAGAGAAGCGTGCTTTGAGCAGAACAGCACAATGAGTCTGTTGAGCGAGGCTGCACGCACACATAGCCACTCAAATGTAGTTAAATGGAAAAAGCGGAGCAACGCCACCTTGTGCTAAAAATATTTAAACTTCCTAAAACTGCTAGTACAATGCAAAATGCAGCGCAAGAGAGCAGCACGTGGAAGGCGCACCTGTAAAGAACATGGTGCATCTTCTAGCTAGTTGATCTTCCTCGATCAGAAGGAATACATGGTTACCCAGAGATTGAGGTCCACAGCGTCCTTTATTAACCACCACAAGGATGAAACAGCAGCCATAGAATATTAGGAACGTGCAGGTATGTTGGCTTGAGAGTATCAGGGCTTTAAAGGTGTGGTTCAGATGAAACTAAACAGAATAGTGGCCAAATGTACAATTATCCATAAAAACACAAATTTAAAAGAAAGTGTTTACATGGTCTAAGACAGAAAAGCTTAAATCAACAGTGAAGACTGAATATTAGCTGCAGTACATAAATATTCCACATGGTGGAGCTCCAACACAAGCAATAAATGTTGCTCCACTACTGTATATTAGTGCAGTCACATTGACACAGATGCACACAAGTCTGTCAAAAGAGAAATTTAACTTGTGGCTCTCTGTTTCAGAGGTACAAAAAGGTTAATGCATATGTGCTCACAAATAACATCACATGATCGAGCTTGGTATGTTGAGAAATTCTGGGTACAGGGAGTTTTCTACAGTACCACTGGAAATGAATGGTTTTGCTTACAACATGTTTCTAGTGACGCGTCACAGTGTGATCAGCTTACAATGTTATTATACTCTAAAGACTTGAGTTAAGCACACTTGTTGTTTTGTTTGCTTGATAAAAGAAAAAATGTGTCTCCACAGCGAGTCCACAGCTCCCAGTGTCGTCTCTATGAAGAGTGATTCATCCATGTATGAACCTGTCAATTTTCAACTTCAGAAAACACAAAGGTAATTAAATTTATTCTGTGAAATTAACAATTAAAGCAGGTAGTATTTTTGGCAAAAAGACACAATTTGTGATTTAACATGACTGTAACTAACAGGATGTCAGCGGGAATGAAGTAATGCCTTTTTAGTGCCATCATGCAGTCTGACAGTCTGCAGGCGAAGCTGCTTCATAAACAACTTAGAAAAGAGAGTTTTGGGCAAATCAACAGGGTTTCCCTTAAAAAAAGCTCAGAGTATTTGAACTTCTACAATCGACTTGAAAAACAAGTTTTGTGGCACAAGAGAGCAGTGCTTACCAGGTGTTCTGTACCATAGAAAAACAATGGTTTTGCGTGCGACAGGTTTTTAGTGATGCATCTTGGTGTGATCTGCAATTTTAAATGTCAATTCCAACAATAATAAAAGTAAACTTAAACATACCCTCAGACCAGGTGAGACGCTGTGAAGCTGATAGTCTTGTTGAACTGGACGATGTCCACACCTGACTCAGAGAATATGGTGTCATCGTAACACATCTGGCAGGACTAATGTGTCGCTTGTTGATCATCTTACAGCCAACCGACAGGAGATTCCTCCAGCTGTTCAGTACAACGTACTGAGGAAGACATCGGTGAGTTTAAACTTTTGTGTGGCCTTGTGACATTAAAATAAATTTGATTGTATAGTTACTTTAAGAATAGGTACACAAATATTGCTGATATCTTTTGCTTGTGCTCTTTTCATGACCTAGCTGAAAAGATTTAACACCAAGTGTGCTTTTGATTGTGACAGGACACAGCCACCTTTTAGAAGCAAAGAAGAGTCTGAAAGATGCAATGCAAAAGAAATATACGTTGATTTCTGAAGGTAATGGCGACCAAGGGAGCTCCCTGAACAAAATCTACACCAAACTCATCATCACCACTGGAGAGAGTGAAGGGCCACATGACGAACATGCGTTCAGAAACATCAAACATAAATTGGAAAGAAAACTTTCTAAACAATCAGTCAACCTCAGTGACATCTTCAAACCTTTGTCTGGCCAAGAGACACCCCACAGGACCGTCCTGACAAAGGGCGTCGCAGGCATCGGTAAATCATTCGCTGTGCAGAAATTCGTCCTCGACTGGGCCGAAGACCGAGAAAACCAGGACGTTGATTTCATTTTCTGTCTTGCTTTTCGAGAGGTGAATTTGAGTAGAGATGACAAAAGCTTGCATGAGCTCCTGACTGAACTTCACCCTGCACTCAGAAGTTTGATAAATTCAGAGGATTACACCAGGGCCAGAGTCATGGTGATCCTGGACGGGCTTGATGAAAGCCGACTTCAACTGGACTTTGCAAACAAGATGGTAACATCAGTCAGTGAAGTGACCTCTGTGGGCAATCTTCTTACAAACCTCATCAAGGGTAACCTTCTTCCAAATGCAAAAGTCTGGATAACTTCCCGTCCAGCAGCAGCCAGTCAGATTCCTGCAGAGTTTGTTGACATGGTGACCGAGATAAGAGGGTTTAGTGACCGACAGAAAGAAGAGTACTTCAAGAGACGATTTAGTTCTGACTTGGGCCTTGCTGACAGGATTGTTTCACACATTCGGTTTTCACAGAGTCTCGACATCATGTGTCAGATCCCGATCTTCTGCTGGATTTCTGCAGTATTGTTTGAAGAGATATTTGGGGGAGACGAGAAAGCTGAAATCCCTCAAACTCTAACAGAGATGATGGCACATTTCCTGTTTGCCCAGACCAAACGCAGAAGCAGAAAATATGACAAGATAACTGATACGAACAAGGAAAGACTTCTGAAGAAACACAGAGAATTCCTTCTTAAACTTGGAAAACTTGCATTTGTCCAGCTGCAGAAGAACAACCTCATTTTCTATGAAGAAGACCTGGAAGACTCTGGGATTGACAAAGCAGAGGCAACCATCTACTCTGGATTTTGCAATGCAGCTCTGAGGGAAGAACATGTGGTTTCTCAGAAGAAGGTCTTCTTCTTTGTACACCTTACTGTACAGGAGTTCTTTGCAGCTCTTTTTGTCTATGACTGTTTCACCAACAAAAATGCAAAAGATCTTGGTGACTTCCTTGATCTGAAGGACGAAGAACATACTTTCCTTGATCTTCTGAAGATGACAGTCGATAAAGTCCTGGAGAAGAAGAATGGCCACCTGGACTTCTTCTTGCGCTTCCTCCTCGGCCTTTTGGTCGAGTCCAACCGCAGAGTTGTTCAAGGTCTGTTGACGACGCCAGAACCAAGCCAAGACACGGATAAGAAAGTTTTGACTTATCTCAAAGCCATCCGAAGGAAAGCCCTCCCACCACAAAGCAGTATCAACCTCTTCCAGACCATGGTTGAGATGAGAGATCACAAAGTCAAAGATGAGATTCAGGAATATCTCAAGTTGCCAGATCGTTCCAAAACAGAGCTGACTCCCCTGCACTGTTCTGCACTGGCCTACATGCTCCAAGTTTCCAAGAATGATCTGGATGAGTTGGACTTGAAGAGTTTCAACACATCAGAGGAAGGCAGACGGAGGCTGATACCAGCTGTGAGGATCAGCAGGAAGGCCATGTACGTTTTCTTTCCCTGTAATACATAAAATAGACATGTTGCAGTATTTCTGTTAATTGGGGGTCTGTAGTGGTGTTTGGGTTGTTGATTTGTGTAAAGTCACAAGCAGAACATTTGATTGTAGTGCCTACTATGGAACTATGGAAGATTTAGGACTGTTTCCACTAATGGAAGCAACAGCGGTCCATGGACCAGTCATGTTTCGATGCCAATGTAGACAGTTGTTCCTGCTTGTTCAGTGCTGGGACAATGGATACATATACATTGACTAAATAATGTGTCTCTATGGTGGCTCTCATGCCCGTAGAAAAGCAAAACAATTTACAGGTTGAACTAACTCTGAACCAGCGCTACTACCAGCCCAGAACCAGCACTTGGTTTTCTTTAGACAAAAAGGGGTATTAGTGGTTTAAAGTCATGGCTGTTTGGTGTCCTCCCTGTCCTAAATGGAAAGTACACCCTTGGTATTGTGAAATGACATCGTCAAACCCATCTGGCCAGGTGACACTCCACAGAACAGTCCTGACAAAGGGCGTCGCAGGCATTGGCAAATCATTCGCTGTGCAGAAATTCGTCCTCGACTGTTAGTGGTTTAAAGTCATGGTTGTTCGGTGTCCTCCCTGTCTGGAAAGTACACCCTTGGTACATATTTTACGTATATCTTTATTTTTCATAGTAAGCCTATTCTCTATCCTTAGACTTGCAGACTGCAAAGTGACAGAAGAGTGGGTTGAACATCTTGCCTTTGGTCTCAAGTTCCCATACTTGCCTTTAAGAGATCTGGATCTGAGCAACAATGACCTGAAGGATTCAGGAGTAAAGCTGCTCTGTGAAGGACTGTCGAGTCAACACTGCAGACTGAAGATACTGAGGTATGTATTTGCAGCTTCAGTCTGAGCTGTGCCACTATCCTGCTTTAGCTTCCACCTCTGTACTACTGATAATAAACCTCACTTTGTTTTCTCAGGTTGTCAGGTTGCCTGATCACAGAGGAAGGCTGTGCTTATCTGGCCTCAGCTCTAAAGTCCAACCCCTCCCACCTGACAGAGCTGGACCTGAGCTACAACAACCCAGGAGACTCCGGAGTCAAAGTTCTGTCTGACCTGAGCAAAGATCCACAACACAAGCTCATCAAACTCAAGTAATTCCAATATGAAGTGATGGATTTAAAAAAAAATTTTTTTTACTGAATGAAGCTGCTGTCCTACCACTACACATGCACTATAGTAAGATGGAGAGTGAACTGCCAACCATGAAACTAAATTGTCGAATTTTACACCAAAGCCACAACTTTTGAATACAACAGCTTTAATCCTCATTTCTCTTAACAGTGTTAAACATGGTGGAATTCAGCGGATGACACCAGGATTCAAGAAATGTAGGTATCATTTGTAAATAGTAATCTCAGAAAGGTTCAACTGATCTGAAATTAACCTGAACATTGTAAAATGTTGTGTTACTACTCTTATTTGCTTTCAAATTGATACCTCTTAACCCTGTGTTTTGTTGATTTTCTGTGGTTAAACCAACAAAGTCTGGACAAGCCCGAGGCTAAAATCGGGGATTATTTTATGCTTTCTTAGGCCAGGGCTAACAGCTCCTCTAGCTTGGAGCTAAGTGCAGCATCAAAAGTCCAGTTTGTCTAGAGTCCAGTTTGTGCCAGATCTGTGCCGCATCCATTCTCCATCTTATGCTCCTGAACTGAAGTGTTTTCTTACACCCAGACGCCTGTGAGCTCACGTTGGACGCCAACACAGCCCACAAGAATCTCCTCCTCTTTGAAGGGAACAGAAAGGTGACCTGGGTGGAAGCAGAGCAGCCATATCCCGATCACAAAGACAGGTTCGATCACCACCCACTGGTGCTGTGTGAACAGGGTCTAGATGGGCGCTGCTACCTGGAGGTTGAGGCGTTGCAACCCTTCAGCATTGGGTTGACGTACAGAACCATCGGCAGAGAAGGAAATGTGAATGATTGCAGGCTGGGACACAACAACAAGTCTTGGTGTCTGACTTGCTCTCATGACGGTTGTTATGCTTGGCACAATGACGAGATTGTCAATACTCCTCAGTCCATCTGCTCTCGCTCCAGTCGAGTGGGCGTGTATCTGGACTGGCCGGCTGGGACTCTTTCCTTCTACAGAGTTTCCTCCGACAGTCGGACGCGCCTTCATACCTTCAAAGCAAAGTTCACTGAGCCCCTTTATCCTGCTGTTGAACTTCTCCCTCAGTCTTCTGCATTATTCTGTCAGCTGACATAACTTTCACTGCACTAACACGAGCAACCAAGGGTGTAGATTTGCATGTGGACGTTCGGGACATGTCCCATGCTGTCAGAGGACTACTGAATTGTTCTTAGCAATAGTTTTAGCAATCTAAACTTAGCGATTAACCTGTTAGTAGCAGGTGTAAGCAGAGTTGACAGGCTTGTATCTGCAAAAAGATGGACGAAGAAAGACAGAGAGAGGCAACAAGAGAAAGAGTATCAGTAGTTTTTTTGAAGCTGTGTGAGTCCAGCTGGGAGTTTGGAAAAGTTGAGTAGCTAAAGAGTACCGCAAGTAGCTAAAGCTTGCTCAGCCAGTCGCTGAATTGCGCCACATGCCAAGATCCTGTGTTACAGTGCAGTTAACGAGTTTCTTTAGCTTCAGTAGGCTAATTTGACGTACAAACGAGTGAAATCGATGTGGGTGTGGCTAATATGAGCGATGTGGGGTGGTAGAGAGCTATAGAGCTTTAGAAGCTTCCACCAGCACCTCCCTCAACGCTCTTGTTGGATCATGAGGAAGATAACGGTTAAATGATTGCTTCCCAAAGGCTAGCAGTCAGGTGTAGTTCTGTGTAAAGGAAGTCGTTAGCGAGCACCAGGCACCAGGCTCGCTTCAGGTTGTGGCTGGTGTGATTGAGAAGTCGCTTCCACAGTGGCTGATCTCCCCAGCTCCACCTTCTCATCCATATAAAATAAAAACAAACTTGAGGCTTCAAAACAGTAGTCCACAAACCAATGGGTGAGAGATAAATGATTATGTCCTCAGTTTGAAGCTTTTTCTCAAGACTACTTTAAGATTTAATAACGTTCAGATGGTTATTTTCTTGAAACAGTGCAAGAGCAGCACTGTTGACGGTTTTGAAATACTTGTTGTGATATAGATGTAATATGACTTGTAATGTATTTCTTTTAAAATATTCACATCAGTCTTAGCCAGCAAAACTCCTGTGTGTTTGTGAATCTGACGACATGAACACAAACACATTAGTGTGGGATTCAAACGTGTCCTCACCAGTCTTATTCAAACCTACACCCTCCCCAGCAGCAACCACAGAAACCTGCTGTTCGAGTTTTATATCCATTTTTCAGCCATCATTTCCATAAAGACGTCGAAACTCACAGATGTATTTCCTCAATGAAAAGCTAACTTTAAATTACACAGGTGTGACCAAATCTGTACAACTGAACAGTTCTTCTGTTGTTGTTTCACCAAGTTTTATATGTTTAATCATTTAAGTTTTATCGGTGTGACAATTTTTTTCTCTGTGCAGGTTTGACCCATACAACTCGAATGTAATGTTAAGCAATTTAATGTTGTAAACAACTGATTGTTTCTATATTTTAAATGCTAACAGCTAACATTAAAATACACTGGATTCAACCAACAACTTTAAATTTAGCAGATAGACTTTTGACTTTTTGGTTATAGTTCAGTTTTGTTTATGGTTTACAATCTTTTATTTACAATTTAATTTCCAGCTGAACAGGTTTGAGGGACCAACTAACTTTTAACTGTGACACCATTGTAAATAAGTCATAGTTATTTAGTTAATTTTAAGTATTGTATGATAGTGTAGAGATGAATGCTTTACTGTTTTATGCTTTTGGATGGTTGTAAATAGGTAGTAGTTGTTGTTTCAGTTAGGAAAGAGGCTGTACCTTTTTTTATATTTTTGTTTACCATTGCTACTCTGATTTTTTTTTTATGTTTCAGCATATTTAGCTGTGTTATTTACAAGATAGAGATATGAATGATACGTCTGTGAGTTTAGACTCTACATCAGTAATGCTGGAAAATACAAAGGAGTTAATTTAAGTTTGAAAAACTCCTGCTGCTCTTTTTCTCCTCTGTTCTTTCAACATTCTCTACACTAGAAACTCACCTGCACCTTTGCACCTGTAAACTAGCCAAACCAGAGGCAGAAATGGCGGCTACATGTGACATTTCTACTTCTCACATGTGAGTTTCATATCATCACTTGTGTTTCTGTGTAATATATGTAATGTATGTAATCCATGTCTATGTTTTGATTATAGCAGCATATGTGTTATCTTTAAGTTGTGTGCATATATGTGTGTCTAATTACAGTTTTACGTTTTTGTTGTGATTGTGTGGCAGACTGTTTGTGTTTTCGATCATGCTAGAATCATGTATCCAGGGATGCTAATGTTTATTGGTCCACCATTTTGGTCCAGACTGAAATATCTCAACAATTACGAGCTGGATTACCATGAAATTTGGTACAAACATTTGTGATCCCCAGAAGATGAATATAAATGTTTAATGATTTGGATTTTTGACCAAATACCTTCAGAATCCCAATCAGCCTCAACTGTACTCTGTGTTATGTTGTAATTAGCAGCTGTTAGCATGCTTACACACTAAACCAGGATGGTGAACAGTGAACATTATACTTAATTGATTTTAGTTGTTAAACATCAGCATCATGAGCATGTTAGCATTGTGGCATTAGCATTTAGCTTCAAGCACTACTGTGTCTGAGCAAGCAACAAGCTCACAGGACGCTAGCATGAGTGTAGACTCTTAGTTGATTTAAAGATATAAAATGTGGGAATTCTGCATTAAATGAACTACTAGACATGTTTTATATTATGTTGATGAGTTGTGTACCTACATTATTCCAAAGTGTTCCCAACAACGTTCAAATCCAAATGGCTCCAGACCAGAGCAGAATCTGAGGTGTTTATGGGTGAGTGTTTATTCCTCCAGAAGATCTGGATCTGTACCAGACTTTGAAAATAAGCTTGAATTCTAGCATCACATTTCAATGATTTGACCAGATGTAAACAGCTTTAACATGTTGTATTATGTTCGAACTGTGTGCATTTAAATGTGTTCCATAAGTAAAAGTTGACCTACATGTATTTACTATCAGAGATTGTACTTTATAGACAGTATTAATAATCCAGTTTCATGTTAAGTCTCAAATTTTAAATAAATGTCAAGTATTCAGATACAGTTTACTAATATTTAGGCTCACATGTGACATGTGAAGAGTTTATACAGATAAATGCCAATATTCATCAAAACAACCCAACAGTAGAATTATTTCCTTGTGTATGTTAACAAAAAGGATCTAGGTTCCGTCCTGGTAGATAACTCACCTTTTATTTTCCTTACCTTCAATAAAAACATGTTGTTGCAACGAGGCTCTTTGTATAATTTATTTTTCATTATTATTATGTTATTTGAACATACACACCACCTAAACATATATATGGTGACATGGTCTTACTACTGATAGAAGATTAAAATACAAAGATAAAATCATTTTTTCTAACAATGCTTAATCATTTCTTGCTAAATGTTCTCAATGTCAAATGTATGCCGTTCATTCACTTTAGATGTGCACATGTACTATAGTTCTGTTTATTTCTCCCACTAGATGTCACCACATGATCACAGAATGATTGAGCTCTTAAAAGTGGCCGTTTATGCCCGCGTACTAAGCCTCCAGACTCCCCTTAAAAATCGCTCAATTTTGTGAGTTGTGGCGTTTGGAGAATCTTTCTAAACTTTGTTAAACACCGTCCACAACAATCCTCAATCACTTGGGCCTTCTAATGAATTCGGCATGTCACCTACACCTGATTTGTCGTAGGTGGAGAAAGTCCCCAGACTCCCTTTGAAAATCGTCCAATTTTGTGAGTTGTGGCATTAGGAGAAACTTTATCAACTTTGAGAAACGCAATCTACAAAAAATCGTACTTGTGTGTTTTTTTCTAATTAATTCGGCCAAGGTTCTTGTTAAAACGGCTTCTGTATTCACCCTTCAAATGTCATCTACAACTGCACTGATGACGGTGGATTAAGTCCCTAGTACTACCCTAGACTCCCTTTAAAAGTCTCGCAATTTTGTGATTTCTGACGTTAGGAGGAACTTTGTCAACGTCTGAAACGCTGACTACAACAAATTCCGAACAGTTGTGTATTTCTCATTAATTCGGCAAACGTTATACATCACGATCTTTCCTTATTTGTGTAATAAAACAACTTTATATCCGTCTATCGTTGAAGCGATAGTCGTGTTTGTTTGCATATGGAGCGGGAAAGTGGGATTCGATCACAAGATGTGTGTTAATGTCAGCTCGATACTTACTGACGTACAGCTGACAGCTGTCCGTGTGTGAACGGATCCCTCAGGTGTGAATCCCCTCACAACAGTTTGTGTCTCAGGCGACACTTTGTTTGAGTCTGTACGCTTTACCGTACAAGGTGATGTAGGCGCGCAAGCGAATTTTAAATGGCGCCACTACTACCGACCCGTCCGCCTGTAAACACCTAAAGTGAAAGTAAGTTTTTAGAGGCGCGTCATCCACCGTGTCCGCTCGGTGTGAGACGACGACGAGGAGTACTTTAGTGGAGGAAACAAAGAAAGTCGACAGTAAGTTGTCCTTTATGACTCCGCGCTGTCTGTTTGGGTGAAGTTAGTTCTGCTGCGCTTCTACCTGTTGAATTACAGCCGTTACAGCACAGGTGTATCGACCGTTAGCCTGAGCTGTAGGCCGCACCTGCTGCTAACTGCTGCTAACTGCTGCTAACGGTCCACAACAAGACGAACAGCTCGATGATTAGATAAAGATGAACGTTTGGAAAAGAAGCCAGTGTCCTACTTTAATATGTAACAGAGAAATCTACATTTAAAGTTGGATTATTATTGTTTTAAAGCTGTTGAGGCCTAACGAGCAAAAGTAGCCGAGAGTCCTCAAAGTAAAATGGCGGCTGTGTTGTCCAGCTGAAGACCAGCAGGGTCAGAACCAGCAGGGTTAAACCCAGAGGGTCCAGGAGGGTCAGAACCAGGAGGGTTAAACCCAGAGGGTCCAGGAGGGTCAGAACCAGGACATGGTACTGTAAGAATACAAACACAGCCACAACTGACAGGCTTCATCTTCTCTGCTCTCTGTTACAGCTCACTCTTTACGTTAGCTAACAGTTAGCTGGAGTTTGCTAACTAGCCACAACAGTATTAACCAGGAAATTAGCATCGTAGCTAGTTTCCTTAGCTGGCAGGGTTAGCAGCACTACTTCTGGTGTCACGTTAAGTTAAAGAAGCATTATGTAGTTTTTGAAGAATTGTTTAAACTCAGAATTATTATATTTACAATATCAATGAATAAAGTGAATAAACAAGCTGTTCTCAGAGGAAAATAAGGTCCCAGAACACTGAAGATAGAAGGTGGCAGGGTCCGCCACATGTAAACACAGTAAAACAGTATACATTGTGTTGTTCTTTAATGTCAGTTTGTTTATTCAGTCATGAAAACAAAGAGTTAATTTAATTTTGTATCCTCTGATTTTAATTTATGTATTATTTTTACCTCATCAATTTTGTAAATATTGAAATTTTCTTCTCCAAAACTACTGAGTGCCCCTCCAGACGCATTTTGTACCAGAAGTTAAGTCTCTCAGAACATTTCAGCCAGTTACAGAAATATATAAAAACTGTTACTGAAGTCAAAATTCTGAAATAAAAAGTTTGAACGTTGATATAATGGTGACTTTTTTTTTGTCAGAACATTTTTATAACACAAGTTAAACTTTGATCCAATAATTATGAGTTTGGCTCTGAGCTCTCATCAGGGTTGAATGTATTTCTTGTAACTCAGTTTGGACAAGAGATAAATAAATATAATCTAAATGTTGTGCTCTTGTCCTCAATAATCTCTGCCTACAATTAAAATGAGCCTTAATTATCTATACAATTCTGAAATTTGTCATAATTGTTTAATTGTGTCATTTGCTCTTACTACATATACTTTTCTAAAAGAATTATTACTATTTTAGGAAAAATTGCCATGGAGATGGAGAAGAGATGCAATCTGATCAGGTAAGAAGCAGCTGTGATGAAAAACCGACTGTATAAAGTTTGTATCAGCACATCAGGCCTTTATACTACATTAATCTAAAGTCTTCATGTTGAGTTTATAAAGCAGCTTGTTGAGGCCGGTCTCGTCTCCAGAGGGTCAAACACCAACATGCTGTCACGTCTGTAAAGGCGTCAAGGTCAGCTGTTAGCACAGAGCTAATAAGGATATTCAGGGTGTAAACTCCTCATGATTCTTTCTTTAACGTTTCTTCTTGACAAACGATCATTTTGTCCAAAGAGACCCTGAAGGACGTGGCAGCGCTGCGTTGGTGTTTGACGACCAGATGAGAACGTGTTGACTGTTGTTCAGCCTCACAAAGCTGCTGCATGTCTGCACACTGTAGAGTTGTTGAGTAGTTTCTACATCTCACTGACTGGATCATCTTCTCTCAACAGAACTATACAGGAGTCATGTCGTGTGGCAGTGTTGAGGTAATCCTGCAGTTTGTTTACTTTTACATTCACATTGGAAGGTTTTACAACCTGATTCTAAAAAAGTATCACACTGTGTAAAACATTAATAAAAACGGAAAACACTCATTTACAAACTGTGTTCACCAACAATAATTTAATTTACTTTCTGTTTAATTAGTTTCACACAGCGTCCAAACTTCTTTAGAATCAGTGTTACAGATGTGATCTTAGTTGATGAAGAAGTTTCACATGATTAAAAACAGTTTTCTGTTTTCAGAGAGTACGACACTTTGCACGGTGCCTTCGAGGTCAAATACAGTCCACCAAGGTAATTGACTTCAGTGTGTTCAGTAACATACAGAAAGCCTCTGACATGTGAAGTGTACTGAGGTGAGTTATCTGTAAAGAGATGCTGATGAAACCACTTGTGACTGAGGTTCATTCATGTTGTCTGTGGACCTGCAGAGTTTCAGCCTGAATAAAGAGACGCTTCACTTCTCTGACAGACTGACAGTCAGAAATTACATCAACACTGAATGTTTCAGTGAACTAGTGATGCACCGTTCTTCATGTGAACCTCACAGACTGCTGAATAACTCACACATTAAACATTTATCTTCTTTTTTACAGTAGTGTACCACCCAGTGTTGATCCTCCAAAGACACAAAGGTAATTCTGTCAATGCTTTCTGTATATCTCTCGATATCTTCAGTCTCTCTCTCACAGAGGTCATGAACTCCTGATCAGGAGTAACTACTGGTGTCAGCTGAGTCTCTTTTCTCTCCCTGTTTAGTGCACCGCTCTGTATCGTACCTCCCATTGTCTCTGTGACGAGTGACTCACCTGACTCTCAACTTCAGAGGTCACAAAGGTAATTTGATTAAATGCCTTCTGTAAAATAAACTCTGTATCCTGCATGTAAAAGCATATTGAAGATCATCAGAGAATCAAAGTGGCTGCAGTTCAAACATTATTTACATCTCAGGTTAGATTAAAGTGAAGAGAACACTTCATATCACTGCCTTGTTGTAGATAAACCTCAAGATAAGTCTTTAAGCTCACCTTTTTCATTCTGTCAATAATTAACATGAAAAAGAAATTTGACAATTGTGAATAGGTTGTGAATCCTGGGAGAGTTTAAATTCTTATTATTGATTAACCCCCTTACATACAAGTGTTTTATTTGCTTCTAACTGATGTTTTACATCCACTGCTGTTTGTTTACTATAACTTAATAATGAAAATCAAGCCGGCTGCTTGTGACCCACTTTTTCTTCCTTGTAGTGAATGGTTACATGAAACTGACTCCAGAGCTTCTACTGCCTCAGTGAAGAGTGAATCATTGATGTTTGAGCGGCCCTGTTTTCATCTTCAGAGGGGACAGAGGTAATTTAATCCAGTGCTCTGAACTCTCCTGTCAGCTCTCACCAGGGCTAATGTAATCAGAGTAGTAACATAATATTTCAGAAAGCTCATCTGAGCCTCAGAACAACAGTTAACTCAGGACGAGTAGAAGTGCAGTTTGAGTCGTAAAGACCCGGACTGAGGTTAACCTGGGTAACAATCTGTGTGTGAAAAGGGGTCAGCTGTTAGCACAGAGTCAGCTGTTAGCTCAGGGTCAGCTGTTAGCACAGAGTCAGCTGTTAGCACAGAGTCAGCTGTTAGCACAGGGTCAGCTGTTAGCTCAGGGTCAGCTGTTAGCTCAGGGTCAGCTGTTAGCTCAGGGTCAGCTGTTAGCACAGAGTCAGCTGTTAGCTCAGGGTCAGCTGTTAGCACAGGGTCAGCTGTTAGCTCAGGGTCAGCTGTTAGCTCAGAGTCAGCTGTTAGCTCAGAGTCAGCTGTTAACACAGAGTCAGCTGTTAGCTCAGGGTCAGCTGTTAGCACAGGGTCAGCTGTTAGCACAGGGTCAGCTGTTAGCTCAGGGTCAGCTGTTAGCTCAGAGTCAGCTGTTAGCTGTTAGCACAGGGTCAGCTGTTAGCACAGGGTCAGCTGTTAGCACAGAGTCAGCTGTTAGCTCAGGGTCAGCTGTTAGCTCAGAGTCAGCTGTTAGCTCAGGGTCAGCTGTTAGCTCAGGGTCAACTGTTAGCTCAGGGTCAGCTGTTAGCTCAGGGTCAACTGTTAGCACAGAGTCAGCTGTTAGCACAGGGTCAGCTGTTAGCTCAGGGTCAGCTGTTAGCACAGGGTCAGCTGTTAGCTCAGGGTCAGTTGTTAGCTCAGGGTCAGCTGTTAGCTGTTAGCACAGGGTCAACTGTTAGCACAGAGTCAGCTGTTAGCACAGGGTCAGCTGTTAGCACAGGGTCAGCTGTTAGCTCAGGGTCAGTTGTTAGCTCAGGGTCAGCTGTTAGCTGTTAGCACAGGGTCAGCTGTTAGCTGTTAGCACAGGGTCAGCTGTTAGCTCAGGGTCAGCTGTTAGCTCAGGGTCAGTTGTTAGCTCAGGGTCAGCTGTTAGCTGTTAGCACAGGGTCAGCTGTTAGCTCAGGGTCAGTTGTTAGCTCAGGGTCAGCTGTTAGCTGTTAGCTCAGGGTCAGCTGTTAGCTCAGGGTCAGTTGTTAGCTCAGGGTCAGCTGTTAGCTGTTAGCACAGGGTCAACTGTTAGCACAGAGTCAGCTGTTAGCACAGGGTCAGCTGTTAGCACAGGGTCAGCTGTTAGCACAGGGTCAGCTGTTAGCTCAGGGTCAGCTGTTAGCACAGGGTCAGCTGTTAGCTCAGAGTCAGCTGTTAGCTCAGAGTCAGCTGTTAGACCAGGGTCAGCTGTTAGCTCAGGGTCAGCTGTTAGCACAGGGTCAGCTGTTAGCTCAGGGTCAGCTGTTAGCTCAGAGTCAGCTGTTAGCTGTTAGCACAGGGTCAGCTGTTAGCACAGGGTCAGCTGTTAGCACAGAGTCAGCTGTTAGCTCAGGGTCAGCTGTTAGCTCAGAGTCAGCTGTTAGCTCAGAGTCAGCTGTTAGACCAGGGTCAGCTGTTAGCTCAGGGTCAGCTGTTAGCACAGGGTCAGCTGTTATCTCAGGGTCAGCTGTTAGCTCAGAGTCAGCTGTTAGCTGTTAGCACAGGGTCAGCTGTTAGCACAGGGTCAGCTGTTAGCACAGAGTCAGCTGTTATCTCAGGGTCAGCTGTTAGCTCAGAGTCAGCTGTTAGCACAGGGTCAGCTGTTAGCACAGAGTCAGCTGTTAGCTCAGAGTCAACTGTTAGCACAGGGTCAGCTGTTAGCTCAGAGTCAACTGTTAGCTCAGAGTCAACTGTTAGCACAGAGTCAACTGTTAGCACAGGGTCAGCTGTTAGCTCAGAGTCAACTGTTAGCACAGAGTCAACTGTTAGCACAGGGTCAGCTGTTAGCTCAGAGTCAGCTGTTAGCTCAGGGTCAACTGTTAGCACAGGGTCAGCTGTTAGCACAGAGTCAGCTGTTAGCTCAGGGTCAACTGTTAGCACAGGGTCAGCTGTTAGCACAGAGTCAGCTGTTAGCTCAGGGTCAACTGTTAGCACAGGGTCAGCTGTTAGCACAGAGTCAGCTGTTAGCTCAGAGTCAACTGTTAGCACAGGGTCAGCTGTTAGCTCAGAGTCAGCTGTTAGCACAGAGTCAGCTGTTAGCTCAGAGTCAACTGTTAGCACAGGGTCAGCTGTTAGCTCAGAGTCAACTGTTAGCACAGGGTCAGCTGTTAGCTCAGAGTCAACTGTTAGCACAGAGTCAACTGTTAGCACAGAGTCAGCTGTTAGCACAGAGTCAGCTGTTAGCTCAGAGTCAACTGTTAGCACAGGGTCAGCTGTTAGCTCAGAGTCAACTGTTAGCACAGAGTCAGCTGTTAGCACAGAGTCAGCTGTTAGCACAGAGTCAGCTGTTAGCTGTTTGTCCGTTTTCAGTGGTGATGCAAACTAGCTGCTCTTCAAGCAAATGCCAGCTGGCCAAGGCCTCACGTAGTCCACACGCAATGTTTTCTCTGGTATGCTTCCGGGGAAGTAGACTGTCTGTAGACACTGCATTTTTAGTTCAAAGTCTTGGTCCAGAAGGGTACAGTCAGGCTGATGTAGGGCTCTGTTGTTCGACTGGACCAAAGATCTGTGGTACAGGCGTAGTGTTCTACCTGACCCAGATCTGATTCCACTGTCTCTCTGCATGCGTCGTACAATTTTGGAATGGCGACTTGGCTGAAATAATTCCATGATGGAATCTGGTATCTTCGGTCCAATGTTTTTACCAAACTCACAAAACCATCTTGGGTCACTGTGTTAACAGGTATCAGGTCCTTAGCCAAATAACGAGTTGTGACGTCTGTTATTTCTCTGTGGCGTTTGGACATTTTATCATAAGGAGTCACACTGGCAAAACTCTTAGAAATTGACTGTTGTTGCAATGATGGCAAGGTTTTAGATTTGCTGCTTCTAACGTTAGACGTTTGTGGTTTTGTGGTTTGGCTAACATTAGTTTTGAATTGTTCATGTAGGTTTTTATGCTTGTATTGCAGGGGGTGATGGAGGTTAGTTGTATTTCCTCTCAAAGTTGCAACAACTGCTCGGCATGTTTTACAAAGTACCTGTGTTTGTAAAACGTTGTCTCTCCTGAATTGGAAAGAATTCCATATAGCAGAAGTGCTGTTTCTCTTGACCACAAGCTCTTCGTCGACCACATTTTCATCCCTTCTCTCTCCTCCCTCAGCCATCATAACCTGGCAATCACCACCAAACTGATGCCGATTAATTTTGTCAGTTTAGCTAACGGCTAGCTGGGGCTTCATCTGATTGGCCCTTGTGTCCAGGGCTCCGTCTGATAGGCTAAATGGTGGCATGCTCACGGTGCATGCAAACAAAATGATTTTTTCTTATTCATCGCGTGGCCGGCAGTCTTTTGTGATGTGTCTATCCCACATGTTCATATCGCGATGACGATGAAAATTCGATTTATAGGGCAGCCCTAGTATACAGTAAATCCATGACTAAAAATAAGACATGCAAAGCTAACAGACACTTAAAACCCTCTTTCTTTCTCTTTCTAGTGAACCGTTACGTGAAACTGACTCCAGAGCTTCCAATATCTCTATGAAGAGCGCTTCATCCATGTTCGAGCCGCTCAACTTTAATCTTAAGAAGAAACAAAGGTAATATAATTCAGTGCTTTCTGTAACATGTGAAGTATCTTGAATCTGACAGCAGATGAATGTTTGTTTGCTGAGGTCAGATTTTGACCTGAGTGTGTGTCTTGTCGTCACCCCACAGTCAGCTGACTGAGGAGATCTCCAGCTGTTCAGTGTGTGAGGAGGCTGTGAGGGATCCAGTCCGTTTGCTCTGTGGACACTGGTCCTGCAAACAGTGCTCCCACTCATTCTGGGAACAGTACGGTTCAACAGCTGACTACTCCTGCAAGACGTGTGGAAGGAGATTCAAAGGAGAACCTGAACACCAGACGGATTCTGAGGACGACAAGAGTAAGTTTGAATGCTTGATTCAACAGAGCCTGAGCTACAGTTAAAACTCTGGGTGTCAGTTTTATTTTTGGTGCATTGAATGGCAAATTAATTTATTCTTCATCTGCTTTTGTTGTTAAATGGCAGTTGAAAAACAGTTTTAAAAGACTTTGGGCCCATTAGGTTTGTCTTATTCTTTTTAGTTTGGTTTTAGTACAAAGAGGTAATATGTAAGAATAAGCCACCTGTTGTATTCACACTCCAAACAAATAGGGGCGCCATATCACCAGAGTGACCGCTAACGTCTGCTAACGGCTGCTGCTATGAGCTTGTAAGCTCAGTTAACCAAGAAGCTAGTGGTGGTACACATTGACCACCCAGGCTGGGAGCTCAGAACAGAGTGTTGGTGTTGTTTCTTATTACCTCTTGAGGTGTGAAGTGGCTAGAGGCTAGCTGGTTAGCATGCTAACTTCAATAAATATCCCTGCAACATCGTATGACAATCTTAAAGCTGGTATTTCTTCACAAGCCGTTGATCATTTGAGTTAATAACTGAAAGTTTTGAACTTAAATTTATACAAATTTCACTTTTTAATGAAGACACTTCTCTTGCAGAGAATCTCAACCTGCCTTCAGCATCACGACCAGCTCCACAAAACTCATCTGGACCTGCTGGAAGAGAGAAGAGAGATCAGGATCTCCGTTCTGTTCTGCTGGAGAAGACGATCAAGAGAGTGGAGATGGAGACGGATAAGTTACAGGCAGAAAAGGAGTGGTTACAGGCTGAAAAGGAGAAGTCACAGGCAGAAAAGGAGTGGTTACAGGCAGAAAAGGAGAAGTCACAGGCAGAAAAGGAGAAGTCACACGCAGAAAAGGAGAAGTTTGAACTTGAGAAAAGGAAACTCGCTTTAGAAATCCAATCATTGGAGCAAAAGGGCAAATACACCAACAATGATCAAGGTGTTTTGATTCCAAACAAAGAAAACCCAGAATGTTTGTATCCACCTCTTTCCTGGATATGTTTTGACGAAGTTTAACCAACAAGAAACTTGTGTTTGATGTTTTCACATCGTCAGGAGACGAGTTTGCTAATGACGGTCGCTACTTTCAAATTAAAAGCCCCCCGCTAAGAACCCAGTTCTAAACTCCAATGGGGTGCAATGTAAAGCTCTTATTTTGAAGACGAATTCGTTGTCACTGTTCACAGCCCAACTTCGAGCTTCACCTCACGTCGCGTGTTTACTCCTACCTCAGAGGCGGCTTTTGGAAAAGGAGGAATATTACACCTCTGTTTTAGAAAGACAGGCCGGCACATTGCCGCCCTTACCTTGGAGCAAATGTGCCGCCTTTTCTATCTAAAAAGGGCTAGAGTGAGCAGCAGCAGGAGGACAGTTAGCTCGCCTCACAGAGCCTCGTGCTGAATAACTGGAGACTGATTTAGGGAATGTCATTAAATTACTTGGCATAGGTATATTAATTCACAATAATTGCAGTTTTTTCGATATCTTCCATGTCATGTGACTCAACTCAAACCAGCAGCAGATTGTATTAGTAAACTGGAGAAATGAGACACAGCTCTTTTATTGTACTTTAGTGCTTCCTCTATTTTATATAAATATTAATATGCAGACATTATGATTTTTAAATTTTTTTTTTCTCAATAGCTTCTATGTCATGTTGCCCACTGACTTCTGGAACAGATTCTGTTTCCATAAAAAATATATAATAAAGAAAATAATGGTAAAAAGATTCTTAGATTCTGAAATTCTGAAAATGAATTTTTTTTCTTCTTAAAAGTCTCACCAGTAGTCACCATTTAAAGGATTACTTTTCTTCCGGGGGGGAGCATGCCCCCAGACCCCCCTAGTGTTGCTAGGATACCAACAAAAATACCTAGGGGAAACACTGTGTTCTAAGAATTTTGGACATGTGGTCCGAACTATCTCTTTCTTAGCTGAAGCCAACAACAGCACAAACTAAATGTAAAGAGAGACATAATGGAGCGGTATGTTTCCCTGCTTTTTTGTCCTTTGCCAGTCACACCTATGGTTGACCTTCCTGGACTTGTAGCAGCGTCCTGAGCAGCAGTTAATCAGGTGGATGCTGTTTTTTTACCAACATGTTAATCTGGTCATGTGAAGGAGACAATAACTTGTTGAGGCTTCACACTCCAGATATATGTTTTATATTATATGATATATATAATAATATGTAATGTTTTTATGACCTGAAACACACGTAAAGCTGCAACACAACGAAACGTTCAGTTTTAACATTCATATAACTTTCATATGAAATAACTTTGACTTGCACACATAAACTTTTCTTGTACGTTGCCTTTAAGCGGGCATGAAAATCACTCATCTTTCATGGAGGGACATGGAGGTATACCAGAGAATGAACTGCAGACATGTGCGCGCCTGAAGGGAGCCTTAATTACATAAAAACAACTTTTCTAAAATCCCTACAACTCATTTTCAATTTCCGTCCAGTAGATGTGTTCAGGAAGATCAGTAAGCACGTTGCGTTCTCTGTCAGAATGACAATGAAGTTGCCTTCAAAATAAGAGCTTTACATTGCACCCTATTGGAGTTTAGAATTGGGCGGAGGGCTTATAAAGTGAAAGTAGTGACAGCTATTAACTATGCAAACAAGGATGGCCATGCACTGCAGGCACACTGTCAAACAGAAGTGCACAAGAAGGTGCAGGTGATTGCATCAACTCACAGTGTAGCCAGCATCTTTTTCAAAACCCATATTCATCTAGTCCAAACACACTCTTTAAGGGCTCGCTTTTTCATTCTGCAGCAGTCAGCGCGATTAAAGTTGTGCTGTTGCGCATTTCATGAGAAAAGTTGTCAGTCTCATTTCTTATATAGCACAATGTGACCATGTATAACTTTATATGTTTTCATGTAACCTCTTGATATAGTTAACCTGTTTACTGATTCATTTCATTGACATATGTCTGATTGCATATATTAAAAGGATTATTTGTTCCACTGATTGTCTTACATTTACTTACTTTAAACTTAAATAAAAACATTGTCATAAAAAATTCTGTTTGTATTTATTTTAAACCCATACACACACACCAAAAAGACAAATCTGTCACAAGCTACATTTCCTCATTAAATAAATATTAGTGCATCCAGGTTCAATGTACCAATTACAGATGTGTATGTATGTATGAAGTCACTCAGCTAATTATCAGCATGATTAATCATTTAGTCTTTACAGTGTTTAAAAGAGTTCTGAAAGTGTTCATCACAGACTCACAGAGTCCAGACTGACGTCTATTATTGCTCATTTTTGTGAGTTGTGGCGTTAAAAGGAACTTTATCAACTTTGTAAAACGCAATCTACAACATATTCTTACTTGTGTGGGTCTTGTTATTAATTCGGCAAAGGTTTCTTGTTAAAACGGCTTTTTATTCATCCTTCAAACGTCATCTACAACTGTACTGACACCAGTAGATAAAGTCCCCAGACTCCCTTTAAAAATCCCTCAATTTACAGACTGCTGGCGTTAAGAGAAACTTTATCAACTGTGTGAAACGCTGACTACAACAAATTCTACGCAATTCTGTACTTCTCATAAATTCGGCAAACGTCATACATCACGATCTTTCCTTATTTGTGTAATAAAACAACTTTATATCCGTTTGTTGAAGCGATAGTCGTGTTTGTTTGCATATGGAGTGGGGAAGTGAGATTCGATCACAAGATGTGTGTTAATGTCAGCTCGATACTTACTGACGTACAGCTGACAGCTGTCCGTGTTTGAACGGATCCCTCAGGTGTGAATCCCCTCACAACACTTTGTGTCTCAGTATTTGAATTCATATGAATTTCCTCGCCGCATTCCGTACGCTTTACCGTACTAGTTGATGTAGGCGCGCAAGAGTTTTTTAATTGGCGCATGTCGAACACACCTGTCCACCTGAAAACACCCAAAGCGAAAGTAAGTTTTCAGAAGTGAGTTTTTCACCGTGTCCATTCGGTACGACGACCATGAGTACTTTAGTGGAGGAAACAAAGAGAGTCGACAGTAAGTTGTCCTTTATGACTCCGCGCTGTCTGTTTGGGTAAAGTTAGTTCTGCTGCACTTCTACCTGTTGAGTTACAGCCGTTACAGCACAGGTGTAACGCACAAAATGGCGGCTGTGTTGTCCAACTGAAGACCACCTGGGTCAGAACCAGCAGGGTTAAACCCAGAGAGTCCAGGAGGGTCAGAACCAGCAGGGTTAAACCCAGAGAGTCCAGGAGGGTCAGAACCAGGACTTGGTGCTGTATGAATACAAACACAGCTACAACCGACAGGCTTCATCTTCTCTGCTCTCTGTTACAGCTCACTCTTTATGTTAGCTAGCAGTTAGCTGGAGTTTGCTAACTAGCCACAACAACATTAACCAGGAAATTAGCATCGTAGCTAGTTTACTTAGCTGGCAGGGTTAGCAGCACTACTTCTGGTGTCTGGATAAAAAAAGTGTCGTGTAGTTGTCGCCTCAAGTTAAAGGAGCATTATGTAGTTGTAGTTTTCGAAGAACTAATTTAAACTCAGAATTGTTATATTTACAATATTAATGCAATAAGTGAATAAACAAGCTGTTCTCAGAGGAAAATAAGGTCCCAGAACACTGTTGGGAGATAGAAAGGTGGCAGGGTCCGCCAGGTGTAAACACAGTAAAACACTATACATTGTGTTCTTTAATGTCAGTTTGTTTGTTCACTTCACTGATTCATGAAAGCAAAGAGAGTTTGTTGATTTAGTTTGTTTAGGCAGAAAAAAAACAACCAACAAAGATCTTTCTCATCTGATTTTAATTTTTTCCCCAGAACTACAAAGTTTGTATTTTTATCTCATAAATATTGTGAATATTAAAATTCTTAGTTTGATTTTCTTCTCCAAAACTACAAAGTTTACTACTCAGCACATTTCAGCCAGTTATAAAAATAAAAACTGCCACGAAAGACAACATTATTGAATAAAAAGTCAAAATTCTGAAATAGAAAGTTAAAATTTTTATATAAATGTTTACTTTTTATTCAATAATCATGATTTTTATGCCACAAATTTAACTTTTATCCCACAATTATGACTTTGGCTCTGAGCTATTTGGACAAAAGCTAAATGAATATAATGTAAATGTGGTAAAGTACTCTTACAGATTTACCTTAATTATCTATGCCTACGATAGAAATTAGCCCCAATTATCAATAATATTATGGAATTCGTCATTTACAAGCCCTCTGATAGTTTCTATTATTATTATTGTTATTCTTAGTTGAAATGGCCGAGAAGAAGAAGAAAAAGAAAAAGAAGAAGGAGAAAAAGGAGAAGAAGGAGAAGCAGCAATCCAACTCCTCCTCTTTGACACCTGAACAGTCAGTCCTCACTCCCAGTAAAAAGCGGATCAGGTAAGAAGCAGCTGTGATATAAAACCCTCTGTATAAAGTTTGTATCAGCACATCAGGCCTTTATACTACATTAATCTGAAGTCTTCATGTTGAGTTTATAAAGCAGCTTGTTGAGGCCGGTCTCGTCTCCAGAGGGTCAAACACCAACATGCTGTCACGTCTGTAAAGGCGTCTCATACAGACACTGAAGACTCTCTGAAACTCAGCGGCTGTAAAGGAGCTGCAGTGTAAACCTGTTCAGCCTTCATGACAAAGATCAACTAAACAAAGAGGAGTCAGAGTGAAACAGGGCGAAAGTAATCAGAGTACTATCACAGTTTAACTTCAGAACACTTGTGTGTTCCTACAGACAGTTAACACAGGACGAGTAGAAGTGCAGTGTGAGTCATAAAGACCTGGACTGAAGTGAACCTGGGTAGCTATCTGTGGGTGAGAGTGGCACAGAGTCAGCTGTTAGCTCAGAGTCAGCTGTTAGCTCAGGGTCAGCTGTTAGCTCAGGGTCAGCTGTTAGCTCAGGGTCAGCTGTTAGCTCAGGGTCAGCTGTTAGCTCAGAGTCAGCTGTTAGCTCAGCTGTTAGCTGTTAGCCCAGAGTCAGCTGTTAGCCCAGCTAACAGAGTCAGCTGTTAGCACAGATGTTAGCTGTTAGCACAGAGCTAATAACATTTTGTCCAAAGAGACGCTGAAGGACGTGGCAGCGCTGCGTTGGTGTTTGACGACCAGATGAGAACGTGTTGACTGTTGTTCAGCCTCACAAAGCTGCTGCATGTCTGCACACTGTAGAGTTGTTGAGTAGTTTCTACATCTCACTGACTGGATCTTCTTCTCTCTACAGACCTGTAGAGGAGGCACATCAGTTGATGACTTCGAGGTAATCCTGCATTTTGGTTCCTTTTACATTCACATTAGAAGGTTATACAACCTGACTCTAAAAAAGTTTGACGTTGTGTAAAATATTAATAAAAACAGAACAATCATTTACAAACTGTGTTCACCAACAATAGTTCAGTGAGATGATCCTGAGCCACTGTAGTGATCTCCTTTATACCATCATGTGTTTAAACCAAGGACTCATCCTAGTTTGTGATGACTGAGCCGTTCTAGCATGCTCCTTTCATACAGTCTTGATACTGTCACCTGTTACCTGTTCAGCTGTTCAGCTGTCACCTGTAAATGATCCAAACAGGTGTTTTTGGAGCATTCCAACATTTCACTGTCTTTTGTTGATCCTGTCCAAACTTGTTAGAAACATGTTGCTGCCAGCAAATTTAGAATAAACAGAAATCACTCAAGTTGACGAGTTAAAACTTTAAATATATTTTCTTTGTACTGTCTTTAATTGAGCTGACGCCAAAAAGGATCAGAGTATTTTCACTTTGTTTAATTAGTTTCACACAGCGTCCCAACTTCTTTAGAATCAGTGTTACAGATGTGATCTTAGTTGATGAATATTTTTTTTTTCTGTTTTCAGATCAGCCTCTAATGGGGCTCCTACTCCCGTGTACCAGCCGCTATTCAGGCTACCAAGGTAATTGCCTTCAGTGTGTTCAGCAACATACAGAAAGCCTCTGACATGTGAAGTGTACTGAGGTGAGTTATCTGTACAGAGATGCTGATGAAACCACTTGTGACTGAGGTTCATTCATGTTGTCTGTGGACCTGCAGAGTTTCAGCCTGAATAAAGAGACGCCTTCTGTTAGATCTCGAGTTTTACCCCTGTTCAGGAGGCACTCGACCAGCTCTCCGTTATAAAGGGTCTGATCCCTAAACCTACAAGAGGTGACTTTAAAATCAGATTGAAATAGAGATTTCTTAAGCTGGTATTGAGGAGACTCGCCTGGCTTCTAACTGCCTGAATCCGAACGTCTACCCTGCTTCCTCTGGTTTGGCACCTGACATGAATAGCCCTTGAGTCAGATACGGCCACCAGCCACGCCCGTTATGGCAGCTCTCCTCTAAACGATCTGGGCTCTTGGTATGGTGCTAGGTTTGATTTTAAGGGCTTTTGGTAAACCCTAAGGGAACTGTTTAATTTGGTAGGCTAGAGTAACCTTTAAGAACCTTTAAGATATTATGCACACTTAACACCTGACTTTTACTTCCAATCAAAGAGACATAAAATCAATGTCCACAACTTTAACTTTAACTATATTATGTTGGTTTTATTTCATAGATTTTAGCAAGGGCAAAGCATACAGCTCAATACTTATTTCAATTACTATCAATCATTTTCAAAAGTCCTTATTGATAAAATCACAATACTTTAAATAACAAATTAACCTAAAAGAGCTGAGGCCTGGTTAGAAATACTTAAATGTAGGTGAGATGGAGAGGGTCAGGTCTATCCAATGGCTCGCCTCTCCCTTCCCCCCGGCCAAGTTCTCGCAACTTCCCCAAAGTCCAAACTTCACGCCAGCAGAGTGAACAAAAGTACTCCAATATCCAAATTGTAATCCGCAGCATGTTGGCAAAAATAGTTAATCCGATCTGCTCTCATTTCCTTGGTCTGTTTCTGCTGAAGATTTCTTTGAAGTCCTTTCTACGATGTTCAGGCTGCTCACATTCTCCGTCTATCTGTTGATCCAAGGCTGGAGCGAGTGGAAGAGGGCTCTTTAGTCCATGATTCTCGGTTTATATACTCTCTTGCTTACTGCAGTGGCTTGGTTTCTGTCCTTATTAGGACATTTTCCTGCCATCTCTCCATTCAATGGCTAACAATCCCTTGATGACTGCTAACGATTTGAACCATCCTGTGACCGTGACCAAGATGTGACACTTCCTCTTGACTTCAACTCAGCACAGCTTTTCTACTTATTTAACATTTCCTTCATCAAGTTTCTAAACATTAATACAGTTAATCACAGCAAAATTACTCACTCTTTTACTGTAATTACTGCAAAGTTATTACTTATATTTGTATTGTAATCATGACAGTATCATCACGTTTAATACAATGCAGTAGGATATTTCAGAATCATTTCAGGACTATGTATGATATCCATTATAATTGTATTTGTGTTTTGCAGGAGTAAATTGATATTCTGCCACATCTCTGACAAACTGACAGCATCATAAATACACTAATGCACTAAATATTTCAGTAAACTAGTGACTAGTGACACAATTAATCTTTGGCCATATAATATAAATCCTTGTCATGGAAGAAATTATTATTTATTTTTTTAGAGCTTAGTTTTTATTTTTATTTCAGCAACTTTTCTCATCATAATCACATTGTTGTTAATTACTAATACAGCTTTAGTCAGATGAAATTAAACATGAAATTAAATAAATGAAAATTAAGAGAAAAAGGAGAAACGCATATTGGGAAAGAGGCAGAAGAGAGAGCAGGACAAGGGGGTTGAGTTTGAGTTTAAGACACAGTTTAAGGTGGAACTACTGTCTTCCAGCAACAACTATCCACACAAGATCTCACGTGACTTTTCCAGCTTTTGATTTTAGTATTGTTTCTTATATGAGGCTCCTTTTTCAACTTCAAGGTAAATATTGTTTTTCACTAACGACAAAACAACAAATTATCTGTGCGTTTATATGGAACTAAGCTTTAGGAGCGTTCCACCTTAACTGTCCTCCATGTTACGTTCCATCTGGTAAATTTCCCAGATCCTCTCTGTACACATAGTATATGTTGGGGGGTCAGGTTTTACCTATTTAGTTTTGATACATTTGAGTACTGCTGTTAGTGACACTTGTAGAACTTGTAGAATAGTTCTTCTATTGATCCTTAATAGTATTACTCCCAGTATTGCCACATTTGGATCCTTCATGAAACTTTGCTTGAACTAACCTCAGTGCCCCTTCCAAAATGTTTTTAGTTTAGGGCATGCCCAAAATATATGGGTATGGTTACCAGTCTTTCAGTTGTGTAACAGGATTGCGTCACTATCCTGCTTTGGGGGTAGAGAAAGGTTGATTCTAGAATAAGGCGAGTGTCTGTGTGAAAAAAGGTAAAAGCTCTCGCTTTATGGAATTCCCTTCTCCAAACATCCACCATCCCTGACTCTCTCGATAGATGTTTCAGTATTTTACTCATTCTGGTAGTAGGAGTTTTTGAAGCAGGATACCAAAGCCGTGCTATAGGATTGGTAGTAGTGAAATACTTTGTCTGCCCAAGATTTTTTTGATTTTTCATGTTCTATTTCTGAAAGGTGGGTCTCTTACAAAAGAGCCATCTGGCAGTTGGTTCTTTTTAACTGATTGAAGATTTTCTTCCTCTTTATGGGACTATTAGGGCCCTTAACATTATAGCTTATAACCTTAAATGATCCCATGACTCGGTGTTAGAATTTGGATGAATACAAATTTGCCCTCGAGAGGGGAAAATCACAAGTGGGGTGTAGTAAACTATACAGTATCTGTGTATGTGGTTGGAGTATAGGTACGTGAATGTGGAATGGTAAGTGTTTGCACAGCATGTTGGGGAGGATGATGGAAAAAGTACAAAAGCAACAAGTTAAATAATAAGAAAAATTGAAAAACAGGATAAAGCAGAAAAGGATCTGCAGAGAAGACCTGGACAGAAAGTTTGAAGAAACTTGATCTCGGCAAACATTAGTGTCCGATCAGTCTATTGGGACAAAGTTCCTGGCTGCAGGTCAGAACATGCAGTGGTGGAAGTCTTTGAGAGTGTTCGCCTTTCCTTGGATATTAAACCAAACAGAACAACTATCATAAGTTAGCTACTCAGAGCTTCACAGTAAAACATTACAGAAAGATAACAACATCTGTATCGTAACATCTCAGTAACCATGATAATTACACATCTTTATGAACTAAATGTAAAGATGGCGATTAATAACTCAAATATATAATAATATATGAAATCAGAGATAAGCAGATTTGCTAACAGAGAGAAGAGAAAATATGGACAGTTTGTTCCTAGATGAAATCAAGCCTTATGTCTATTCTCTTGCCTTGACACAGAGAACACACAGCTATAAACATATATAGACTTATGGTCTATGAGGACATGACTGTTAGCCAAACCCACTTTGCATATAACAATCATAACCTGGGTAGTAATGAGAAATACAAATACTCAAATTGGTCATTAATATTTGGAACCATATCTAGTGTTTCTGTAGCTATACAACATGCTCATGTGTTACCTCCCAGGTGAGATAAAGGTGCACTCAGTCAGTTCTCTGCCTCAATTGTTGGGATGATTTTTTCTTTCACATATTCTGTGGGTTTAGCAGCATCCAAAAACTCCTTTTCCTCGTTTTTGCTGGAGATGCAGATCTTGGATTATGGCCATTTGGCTTACTGTTGTAATGGAGACCATGGTGTGTCCCTCCATGTGTAATTTTGCGATGAGTACGTGCAACTGGTCTTCTGGTTTTGCATTTTGAAAGTTTTGAAACTGCTGGGGTTGAGCTTGATCCGGGCTGCTCCGCGACTCCCTTGATCCGGATATTGGCCCTCATTTATCAAACGAACGTACGGCAGAAAAACGTGCATACGACCAAATCCACGCAATCTTCGGCATTTATCAATTTGGACGTGAGCGGGAGCTACGATCAAATCTAACGTCAGGTCTGAGATCGTGTACGCAAATTTGAGTCTGTGGATTTGCGGTGCAGCACAGCAAAATCTGGCTGAAAATAATTAACAAACCTCAGCTGTCATTAAGCAGTCACATATTTAGATCAGATCAAAACGGATTCTTAAAACGAATAAAACAAAAAAAAATCTTTTTAAAAGCCCACGCTTTTACTGATACCACTTTTTTGTAAAATCAAATATGATAGGCGAAATAGCCTAACATGACAACTAATTAACGGAATACCTAATAACCCCGCTGGCAAATCTGCTACAGAGCAGGAGCGCAGACACAGTAGTGCGCACACACACACACGGGTCACAGTGGAGCTGCTTCGGGTTGCTGAAGGGCAGGTGGTTCTGTCTCAGACCAGCAGGGGGAACGCTGCTGTATACCCCGGAGAAAGTGTGCGATAAGTTTTGCACAACATCGCATTAGTGAATGGAGCCTTTGATGTGCCAGTGCAGTCAGATGAGTCAATGCCCATGGAACCGTGGCCAGCACAGCCTCCACTGGTACTATACGGAGGAGACAGGACCTCATTCATCGCCTTTAAAACGTAAAGTATACCTTCAACTCTTGCAAATGCTCTGCAGTATTTAATCAGTAATGTGAAGTATTGGTGGAATTGGCTAAAGGTATAAACACAGAAAATGGACAACATTTACTCATTTTAACACTTTATTAAGGCTTTTTTAGAGTTTCATTAATTTCTTTTAATGTGTTATTTATTGTCTCATGTGCGCCGACAACTGAGGCCAATAAACTGCATATTTCTGTTTGTCTGTCCAGGACCTCTGCCGTGATGAGGTTCGGTCTGGACTCAGCACCGGGGCCAGAGGGCACGCGCTCTGGGGAGGAGACCTGGCCGACATGATGCTGGTGTCTGGCTCTGAAACATTAAAAAATACAATAAAAATGTATACCCATGTAACATGTGTAAGCCTCATTATGTGTAAGAAATGTGATCAGTCAAGAGTTTGATAGATTTTACAATGCAAGCAAAAGGGGGTTGTTAGTTACCATTCTGCTCTGACGCGAGTGTGTCCGTGTCACCTCAGCCGGAGTCCGTTCCTCTGGCAACGCTGTTGACTGCCTCCGTTATTCTCTTCCATACAGTGTTTTTATGAGCTCCTTTAATTCAATTTATCAGACTGCCTAAAAGCACATCTTTGTTTTGCTCCACCTCGGATGTCAGGATGCTGATCTCCATCTCGGAAAAGTTTATGTTCTTGCCAGTGTCTCTTCTCTCCATGTTTGACCTCAGTGGGCGAGGCCTCCAAAACCAGGAATATTTAAGGGCGTAACATGTTAATGACGATCGAATTCAGCCGCCGCAATCATCAAGGCCCGCTCATTCATACGCTCAGATTGGTCAGATACGAATGTTTCATAAATCACACGTGTGTCCTGTCGTACGACCAATTCTGCGCTCAGATCTGTGCCCGTTTTCACGCAAGATTGATAAATGAGGGCCATTGTCTCTACTCATTCTCCCCTCCAAGACTTAACATTTTTCTTTAAATGTTTCTTGAGGTCTGTCACTATGTTTGTGTTGATACCATCTCATCCAACCACGTTGATAGGCCCACCTTGGCGGCTTTGACATTAGCAATCGCGTGGTCGATCTCCACCCAGACCAGTGTTGTATTGTTAGTCATTTCATTTTTCACTGCTGTTATTTCCCTAAATAATAAAATGTTCTTCTTTAATTTAGTAGTGTATCTCCCAGTGTCTCCATGAAGAGTAATGACTCCATAGACAAGCTGATCAATTTTCAGCCTCAGAAGATACAAAGGTAATTCCATCAATGCTTTCTGTTAAATATACTTATTAACTTAAGTTGCTGAATATTGTTTTCCTTTTATCCACATGCTAATGTTTTGGCTTCTGGATTTACAGTCAGAATTTTTGTCAACGAACCATCATTGATTTTTTATACTTTTGTAAGTAAATGTAAAAAACAACCTGAAACATACAAACTGTGGCTCCAGAACTGAAACACACAGACCTGTGAACAACAACACCAGGGTTACTGATGTAACCACAGTTCTATGAACCCTGGATGACCTCTGAGGCAGAGCTGCACTCTGGATATCTTCAGTCTCTCTCACAAAGGTCATGATCTCCTGCTCAGGAGTAACTACTGGTGTCAGCTGAGTCATCTTTGTTTCCCTGTTTAGTGCACCGCTCCATCCCAGTGTCTCTGTGAGGAAAGGTTTGTCCATGTTGGAGCCGCCTGGCTTAAATCTTCAGAAGACACAAAGGTAATTTATTTCAATGCTTTCTGTAAAATAAACTCTGTATCCTGCATGTAAAAGCATATTGAGGATCATCAGAGAATCAAAATTGGCTGTAGTTCAAACATTATGTACATCTCAGGTTGGGTTAGATTAAAGTGAAGTCCTCATATTTCTGTCATACAGTTTGACAAACAGAACTTCATGTTTTTGGACGCTGCAGCACACAGAGAGTCGTTGTCTCTTCCTGTTTCCACCATGTGGCGCTGAGAGCTCTTCATCTCTGCTTGTTACATTAAAGAAAGTGTTAATGAGGCGATGCTGAGCCCATGTAGTGATCTCCTTTATACCATCATGTGTTTGAACCAAGGACTCATCCTAGTTTGTGATGACTGAGCCTTTCTAGCATGCTCCTTTCATACAGTCATGTGATCCAAACAGGTGTTTTTGGAGCATTCCAACATTTCAACGTCTTTTGTTGCACAACTTGTTAGAAACATGTTGCTGCCATCAAATTCAGAATAGATAGATATTTAATAAAAATAACTATAATACTATAATAAGTTGACAAGTTAAAACTTTAAATATGTTTTCTTTGTACTGTCTTTAATTGAGGTGACGGCAAAAAGGATTAGAATATTTTCACTTTGTTTAATTAGTTTCACACAGCGTCCCAACTTCTTTAGAATCAGTGTTACAGATGTGATCTTAGTTGATGAAGAAGTTTCACATGATTAAAAATAGTTTTCTGTTTTCAGTAAGCACACAGCTCCCAGAGCTCCCTCTAATGAGATTCGTCGTTCCGTGTACCAGCCGCTACTCACGCCACCAAGGTAATTTAATTCAACTTATTCAGTAACATACAGAAAGCCTCTGACATGTGAAGTGTACTTAGGTGAGTTATCTGTAAAGAGATGCTGATGAAACCACTTGTGACTGAGGTTCATTCATGTTGTCTGTGGACCTGCAGAGTTTCAGCCTGAATAAAGAGACGCTTCACATCTCTGCAGTGCTGACCCAAGCCTTTTTGACTTATTGAGGTAGTGACTTCACGCAACGACTCGGGCTTCAGGGCCCCTTCACCTGTTGGGTCATTCAGGTTCATTCAGTGAAACTCCATCCAAAATCCGTCATTGCTTTGTCTATGCACGCGAGGTGTCTAGTTTATGCGCATGACTCACATGCTGGCAGACACGGCAGTTGTAGGCAGGTATATTGTTCATGAAATTGGAATCATCTTGCCTTGAATTATTCATTCATTCATGTCACTTGTTTAATTTATTTAATATGGTGGCCAGGGGGCCCAAAGTGGCTGCTTAGTTCACTTATGCCTCGGGCCGGCCCTGCATCTCTGACAAATTGACAGCGTCACAAATTACATCAACACTAAATGTTTCAGTAAACTAGTGATGCACGATAAATATTTGGACAGATTATAGAAAACCTTCTCATGGGAGAAAAATCCACTGGGTTTTTTATTCGAAACATTAAACATCAGACGAAATGATCGCAGGTGACTTCAACCATGTCTCTCTTTCATTCACACTCCCAGCGTTTTGCCAGTTTGTAAAATGCACTTCATGTTACTGTGATAGGATGCCACCTGTGCAATAAGTCCTGTCATGAAATTTCCTTGCCCCTAAATATTCTACAGTCAACTGTCAGTGGTATTATAACAAATGGAAGCGATTAGGAATGACAGCAACTCAGCCACGAAGTGGTCGGCCACGTAAAATGACGGAGTGGGGTCAGTGGATGCTGAGGCGCATAGTGTGCAGAGGTCGCCAACTTTGTGCCGAGTCAATACATACAGACCTGCAAACTTCATGTGGCCTTCAGATTAGCTCAAGAACAGTGTGTAGAGAGCTTCATGGAATGGGTTTCCATTAGGGCTGGGACGACGCGTCGACATAAATTCGTCGACAAGAATAATTTGCGTTGACGCGTCTTCTCAAACAGGAAGTGTAAGTACCTGCGGAGGCTGAGACTAGCCCCTCTCACACAGAGATGCTGCATTAACGCAGCAGCGGCGGTTCGTCAATTGTCCACCATTGGTCATTCACACAGAGCGAAGCACCGCTGGAATAAAGACGAACTGCTGTGTAATTCACACAGAAAGCTGCGCTGCCGCTCCTTAAGAGACGTGACGGTACACGTCATGATGATGACATCGGGGTGTTTCCCAGGTGTCCCCCTGTCAATCTAAACCCACTGACGGTTGATAATGTGTAGTGATTGAGAACTCGGAAGGAGTTAAGTTTTTCGTGCTAAATTACACGTAATCGCCATCAGTAGACTCTGTCACTTGCGGGGACGGAGGCTGTTTTCTGGGGGAAAGTTCACTGAAGTCTCGGTCGGGGGGGCTGACCATCGCAGTGATTTATATCAACACAACCACTTGAGTGAGTTAAAGGTTTTTGCCGGTGACAGACGCTGTTTTTCAGGCAGAAATGTGACGAAGAGTTGGTAGGACAGGCGGGAGGACAGACGCTGCTCCGCTACTATTTGTTACTCATATAAGTTACCAACGACAGTTACTACGTTACTTTTGTTTGCTCATGTAATGTTAAATGAATCGTTAGATTAGTCGACTAATCGAAAAAATAATCGCTAGATTATTCATTTGGAAAATAATCGTTTGGGACAGCTCTAGTTTCCATGGCTGAACTGCTGCATCCAAGCCATACATCAGCAAGTGCAATACAAGGCGTCTGATGCAGTGGTGTCTCCATCAGTGTTGTTTTTGGCAACCATTTTAGATTTAGTCTTAGTCTTAGTCTTTTGGACTAAAATGCTTTTTAGTTTTAGTCAAATTTTAGTCACTTCTATATGTGATTTAGTCCAGTTCTAGTTGACGAAAACTCAAACAGGTTTTAATCTAGTTTTAGTCAGTTTAAGTTAAAAAACAAAAGAAGAGGTACAGTCTCTTATCAGATTGATTTAGGTCAATAAAAAGATCTACAAGCTCACAATGTGTTGCAATGTGTTGAACTTGTAGATCTGCTATTTTCACAACTTATCTGTGACACTCTTGTATGATGAAATAGGGCATCAATTCATGAAAAAACAGTTGAAATGTGCTGATATGTGCTGATTGTTACTCTATACCTTGTGGTTTTGTACACTTAAATTGTTCAATAAAGAAAAAGAAAAAAAGTGACAATGAATTTGTCTTCAAATAAGAGCTTTACATTGCACCCTGTTTGAGTTTAGAACTGGGGTCTTAGCGGGGGTTTTTAATTTGAAAGTAGCGACCGCTACTAGCTTGCTGCTACAACAGCAAGTGAACAACGAAGACAGAGACTGAGGAGACGCTGCATCTCCCGGATGTCAGCGGCTGTCCAGCTGCTACACGAACATTTAGCAGAGATGTCATGCATTTTAAACGTCTGACAGACCACCCACTAACATTTACGTCCATTCTCGTCTCATCAACGAAAACTCATACAAGTCTCGTCATGTTTTAGTCATCAAAGTGCCATGTTTATCCCGTCACCGTCTCGTTATCGTCATGAAAAAAAGGGGCGTCAACGAAATAATTTCGTCATCGTCATCGTCATCGACGACGAAAACAACACTGGTCTCCATCTGGCAATCTGATGGACGAGTCTGGGTTTGGCGGTTGCCAGGAGAACGGTACTTGACTGACTTCACATTGTGCCAAACAAAGTTTGGTGGAGGGGGATTATGGTGTGGGGTTGTTCAGGAGCTGGGCTTGGTCCCTTAGTTCCAGTGAAAGAAACTCTGAATGCTTCAGCATACCAAGAGATGTTGGACAATTCCAGCACCCAACTTTGTGGGAACAGTTTGGGGATGGCCCCTTCCTGTTCCAACATGACTGTGCACCAGTGCACAAAGCACGGTCCATAAAGACTGGATGAGAAAATTTGGTATGGATGAACTTGACTGGCCTGCACAGAGTTCTGACCTCAACCCGATGGAACACCTTTGGGATGAATTAGAGTGGAGACTGAGAGCCAGGCCTTCCTGTCCAACATCAGTTTGTGACCTCACAAATGTGCCTCTGGAAGAAGAGTTGAAGCTGTTATAGCTGCAAAGGAACCAACGTCATATTAAACCCTATGGATTAAGAATGGGCCGTCCATTAAGTTTATATGTGAGTCAAGGCAGGTGAGTGAATACTTTTGGCAATATAGTGTATCTGGCTTCCTCTACCCGTGGAGGATGAACCATTTGCACACATAATGGTTGACTGTGTAGGGCCTTTGCCAAAGTCTAGGAGGGGAAATTAGTATCTCTTGACAATAATGGATGTGGCTACTAGATATCCCGAGGCTTTTCCTTTACGTAGTATTAAAGCGAAAACCATTGTGGAACATCTGATAAAGTTTTTCTCTTGGGCTTGGCTGCCACGCTCCATTCAATCTGACCGAGGATCTAATTTTACGTCCAGGTTATACCAACAGGTCATGGCAGAGTTGCAGGTGTCCCCTAAACATTCTTCAGCCTCAGTCGCAGGGAGCCATGGAAAGGTTTCACGGAACACTGAAGCCCCGGGCTGCCAAAGTGCAGGCCATCCTAGACTTTCAAGTGCCTCAGACTCACACACAGCTAATGCATGTATTTGGAATGTGTGGGTTTTATCGCAGGTTTATCCCAAACTTTGCGGCAATCATAGGCCCTTTGACCAACTTGTTGAGGAAGGATGAAAGATGTAAGTGGTCCAGGGAGTGTGAGGAAGCTTTGGTTAAAGTAAAGACCATTTTATCCAGTGCTCAGGGCTCCAGATTTCCAGAAGCCATTCCTTATTGCTGTTGATGCGTGTGATGTAGGTGTAGGGGCGGTTCTTTTACAGGTTGATGATGACGACTTTGAGAAGCCGGTGGCATATTTTTCCAAAAACTGAACAGACACCAGAAGGCGTACTCCACAGTGGAGAAAGAAAGTCTGGCCCTGGTGCTGGCTGTCAGACATTTTGAAGTGTATGTGGCGAGTAGCGAGCAGGTGGTGGTATATTCCTACCATAATCCACTAGCCTTCCTGGACAAGTTTAAAAGTGCCAATGCCAGAGTGTTTAGGTGGAGCCTGATCTTACAGCCATATGATCTCCAGGTAAAGCATATTGCAGGCAAGGCTGAGGAAAGGAGGATTCTGATTTTTTATGTGAGAGTTGAGTGGACCTAGTTTACAGGCAGATCTGTATATGAATGTTGTGGTCACATTCTGAGATTTGAGGGGCTGCCATACTGTGTAATGTTTGATTGGTTGCCTGGTTACGCTGCCACTTAAGTCTGACATGATCGGAAGTGGCGGGGCAGTGTGGGAAAAAGCAAACGGGGAGTCTCGTGGACGGATGAGGCGGACGCCCAGGAAAAAGGAAAGTGATTCGAAGAGAGGAAGAACCCCCTCACCCTCCAGAGTGAATTATGATTTATTTATTGTCTCGTCTAAACAAACAAATGAACTGACTAAACCGCGACCGGGAGTCGACGGACAGAGGTCGACGCAACCAGGACGCTGGAGCAGGTGGCGGGCCCGACGCCTCCTGCGGGACGCCGACATCCCTGGAAAGCCTCTCAGACCAAACTACAGGTAGTGAGCGTTGGCGGAAGCAGCCGGTAAGTCGAATATTGTGCAGTATGGTGGCCAACCCCCGCCGAGCTCAAGTTTCCATTTACAGAAATATGCGCACCTGTGTCATCCCTGTAGCCTAGACTCCATAAAGCCCTACCATTAAATCTTTAGTTTCCAGGGTGGCGTGTAGTCGAGAAACCATGATGTGGTGCTGGACAACAAACTGTAGTGGACTACAAACACAGAGGCAGTCTACAAGAGTGGCCTGAGCCGGCTCTACTTCCTGAGGAGGCTCAGGTCCTTTAATGTCTGCAACCGGATGCTCCAGATGTTTTATCAGTCTGTTGTTGCAAGCACCATCTTCTTCTCTGTGGTGTCCTGGGCTGCAGGCATCAAACAGACTGATTAAACTCATAAAGAAGGCAGAGTCTGTTGTTGGCTCTAAGCTTGTCACCCTGGAGGAAGTGGGGGAGGACAGGATGCTGGAGAAACTGCTGGCGATCATGGACATCATGGTCTCTCAGCCCTCTCCACAAAACTCTGGACAAGCGAAAGAGCAGCTTCAGCAACAGACTCATTCAACCTGCTGCCTAAAGTAATGGCACAGGAAATCATTCCTACCTGGTGCCATTAAACTATATGACACTCACTCCAAAACAAACACATAACTTTTGTGCTTTAAAGGAGTCATCACCTGTTTTTTTACATATCCAGTCCCCCTTGGATCGCTTTGGATCAATTCTTAAAACTTATTAGAATTTTTTTTTTTTTAAGTCAACTTTTTCACTTTTTAATACTGCAACTTTCTCACGCGAGATTACGCGCAAGGTTTTGACCGGTCCGGATGTGCATTGTATTAATATGTAATGAGGCGCGTGTTGATTGGCCGCAGGAAGGACAGAGCCGGAATGGGGGGCGAGCCTGCATGCACACAGACTCCAAAACATAAACAGCCCCCTGTCATGGCGCACACACTAAATGACGAACCTTACGGAATTCAGGCATTTATGTACGAGCCGGATCGGAACCCGAACAGGAGAGTGAAGAGGCAGAGACGGTGGAAGAGACACGTTTACATTGGGCCCTATGATTTCCGCGATCACGGAATCGTGGACGGAATCGCGGAATTGGCCAATTAAAATGGAATCTACTTTTAACGCGGAATATCGCGGAATTTGCCATAATTTCACTGACATGCTGTTTTCGTGTGGAAGAGGAACGTATGTCTGAGGAAGACTTCACGGAGGGAAGCAAATCTTGGTGGCACAACAAGTTGTCGCTGCCCCCCTCCCCACAGACTGAGCTCCCCCGTCAAAGCAACGTAAGCATGGCGAAGCGACTGCCCATGGCTCCGTCTTCGTCGGCGAAGAAACTCAGAAACTCGACATTAACCCCTCAGTACAGAGCTGAGTAGTTCCCCAACGACTTTTATGTGTCAGGTGAACTGTTGTTTTACAAAGACGCAGACCTGTGACATCACAATTAAAGGTGTAATGTGTGAGAGTTAGCCACCTGTCCGATTCATATTATTTGCATATAATACCAGAGTGACTGTTAACTGCTGCTAACAGTAGCTGCTGTTAGCTAGCTAGCCCCGTTAGCCACAGCCCTGTTAGCTGACTCTGCCTGGGCTGGGAGCTCAGAGGACTGGGGGAGGGTTGGTGTTTTCACTGCTAGCTGGTTGGTGTGTTATTGACATAACATCACAAGTATAATTTCTCATTTAGTTGGTCATCTTTGCTAATTTTTAAAAATATTTACAACTTAAATTTTCAGAACAATTTTGGTATGCAAACATTTACTGGATCTGCCTGAGAGCTGACCATGTTTTTATTTAATGAAACCCAAATGAAACCCATAAAAACACAAAATATACTACTGTATGAAGACATGATGAAGTCAAAATGTTTTTGATGCACTTTACTGTACTGTACGGTTCAGTATTGAGGAAATATGTTTGTCACCTCAATTAATTTAAGGTAATTTCTATTTAATTTGTGTACATTTTAGTCATTTACATTAAAAACACACTGTTTTTGGTTGTATAATGAGAGTAAAAGGTAAAAAAAAATCGGGATTCCCTAAACTTAAAACAGAAAAAACGGAATTTGGGCAAAAATAAAATGGATTTTATAGGGCCCTATTTACAGCAGGATGTCTCTGAATGGTAAATTCTTTTTTTTTACCTTCTTACTTTTTCATTTCGAGTGAGTGTCTACTCACCTTGCCTGTAGTTAGATACAAGCACCTCAATATGATAATTGCTAATTTATCAACAGTTAGCAGTTGGTTATGCAAGTAGCCTCCTGTGGTAACGTCACCACAGAAGCAGAGTCAAAATCTCGTACTTTAGGAATCGCGCACCCTTGTGCTCTAGAGTTCTCAACCGGCCTGAAAATTACAACCCGACCCGGCCCGCGGGTTTTTAAGCCCGAACCCGACGCAGCCTGACACACCAGCATGAATTGTCTGCCCAAACCCGGCCCGAACCCGACCCCCCGCGCGCCTGCATTGTTTCCCTCATACACTTGTTATCGTGACTTTGTGCAGCGGCGTCAGGTCTTCGTCTGCCCCATGAAGCAGGCAGCCAGACTTACTCTTCACCACACGAACAACAAACAAACAATACATAATTTACAACCTGCAAGAAATGTGTTTTATGAAATGTGTTTTATGAAAAAGGAAGCCCGAAGCCCGACCCGACCCGGCTCATTTGTGTATTTTTTTGGCCTGAACCTGGCCCGAACTTGCGGGTCCGGTCGGGTTTGTTGGGCCGGGCTGACCCGTTGAGAACTCTATTGTGCGCTATTCCTGTTCGGAAAAAGAGCAAAAGCGAAAAAACTGAGCCACTTTCAAACTCCAGCCTTTCAGGCAAGTTTCAACTGAGGTCCAACACCAATATGCATGTTTTAACAAGAGAAATTGCGATTTCCGTTTGATGACTCCTTTAATAACTGTAAATAAAACTGCACCTTATCCTTTTCTATCTATTTGTCTAAATGCGTCACGTCTTCATTTGAACCACACAGAATACTGAATAAGTTACACTTAAATAATACAATTTTCTCCTTTATTTTTAGTAGTGTATCTCCCAGTGTCTCCATGAAGAGTGATGATTCCAGGGATGAGCCGCCCAGTTTTCAGCTTCAGAAGAAAGAAAGGTAATTTTATCAATGCTTTCTGTTAAATATACTACTTAACTTGAGTTGCTGAAATGACATCCACATGCAAATGTTTCGGTTTCTGTATTTACAGTCAGAATTTTGGTCAATGAACCATCATTTAAGTTTTAGACTTTTGTAAGTAAATGACCTGAAACATACAAACTGTGGCTCCAGAACTGAAACACACAGACCTGTGATCAACAACACCAGGGTTACTGATGTAACCACGGTTCTGTGAACCCTGGATGACCTCTGAGGCAGAGCTGCTCTCTGGATATCTTCAGTCTCTCTCACGGTCATGATCTCCTGCTCAGGAGTAACTACTGGTGTCAGCTGAGTCATCTTTGTTTCCCTGTTTAGTGCACCGCTCCCTCCCAGAGTCTCTGTGAGGAATGGTTTGTCCACGTTGAGGCCACCTGGCTTAAATCTTCAGAAGAAACAAAGGGAATTTATTTCAATGCTTTCTGTAAAATAAATTCTGAACAACTGTAGTTCAAACATTATGTACATCTCAGGTTGGGTTGGATTAAAGTGAAGTCCTCATATTTCTGTCATACAGTTTGACAAACAGAACTTCATGTTTTTGGACGCTGCAGCACACAGAGAGTCGTTGTCTCTTCCTGTTTCCACCATGTGGCGCTGATAACTTTTCATATCTGCTCGTTACATAAAAGAAAGTGATAATCAGACGATGCTGAGCCCATGTAGTTTTGCAACTTACTTTACTAAGAAAGTAAAAGACATCAGCTCCTCATTTAGAACTATGCCCATCCAGAGAGCACCTCCACCAACCCTCACCTCTGATGGCCTCACCTGCTTCAGCCCTCTCTCCACTGAAGATGTTCTCACACTTGTGACGTCTTAACTGTGCCATAACCTGTTCCACTGATCCGATTCCCTCCTCCCTTCTCCAAAACATCTCTCAAGACATCCTGCCATTCCTCACCACTCTGATCAACTTCTCCATTACTTCAGGCATTATTCCAGCTCCTTTCAAGACAGCTACAGTAAAGCCACTCCTAAAGAAATCCAACCCAGCCTCAGCTGACATCTGAAACTACAGAACTGTATCTCTTCTCTCATTCCTCTAAAACCCTGGAACATGCCGTCTACAACCAACTGTCCTCCTATCTTTCCCAAAATTACCTCCTTGACCCAAATCAGTCCGGCTTTAGGACTGGCCACTCCACTGAGACGGGTCTCCTTATGGTGACTGAGTCACTGTGTCTCCAGAACCTCGTCCAACTCGTCAGTCCTCATTCTCCTCGACTCTTCTGTATCTGACACAGTCAACCACCAAATCCTCCTCTCCACTCTGGCTGAACTTGGCATTGCTGACTCAGCTCTAACCTGGTTCGTATCATACCTTACAAATCCCACCTTTCAGGTCACATGGAACAGCTCCTTGTCCAACCCCTGCTATTTGGAAACTGGTGTCCCTCAAGGCTCAGTATTAGGTCCACTTCTTTTTCACTATACACTAGATCACTCGGCTCTGCAGTCACATCCCATGGATTCTTTTACCACTGTTCCTCTCTTTCCCCTCATCCTCCTCCAACACCCACATTGTGTCGTGCATCTCCGCTTGGACAGCTGCGCATCACTTCAAACTCAACCTTAGTAAAACTGAACTCCTCTTCATCTTGGGGAAAGACTGCCCTCGCATGGACCTGTCAGTCACTGTTGAGGATGAGGATCCAGATGATGCTGCTGGACTTAAAGGCCATCAACAGAACTGTACCCGTCTACCTCCAAACACTGGGCAGACCACACGCCCCAGAGAGAGTACTTCACTCATCTACATCAGCTGGCTGGTTGGTACCCCCATCGCTGAGGGCAAACAAAACCCACTCAGCGAAGTCGCGACTCTTCTCTGTTTTGGCGCCTCAGCAGTGGAACAAACTCCCGACCAATGTCAGGACAGCAGAGTCACTCGCCATCTTCAGCAAAAGACTCAAGGCTCCTTTGTTCAGACTCCTCAACCCTGCATAGCATGACTCCCATCGTCTTTAGTTGAGTAGACACCAAAAAAGGATTAAATTATTTTCACTTTGTTTAATTAGTTTCACACAGCGTCACAACTTTAGAATCAGTGTTACAGATGTGATCTTAGTTGATGAAGAAGTTTCACATGATTAAAAATAGTTTTCTGTTTTCAGTAAGCACACAGCTCCCAGAGCTCCCTCTAATGAGATTCGTCGTTGCGTGTACCAGCCGCTACTCACGCCACCAAGGTAATTTAATTCAACTTATTCAGTAACATACAGAAAGCCTCTGACATGTGAAGCGTACTGAGGTGAGTTATCTGTACAGAGATGCTGATGAAACCACTTGTGACTGAGGTTCATTCATGTTGTCTGTGGACCTGCAGAGTTTCAGCCTGAATAAAGAGACGCTTCACTTCTCTGACAGACTGACAGTCAGAAATTACATCAACACTGAATGTTTCAGTGAACTAGTGATGCACCGTTCTTCATGAGAACCTCACAGACTGCTGAATAACTCACACATTAGTAATAACATTTTCTTCTTTTTATTTTTAGTAGTGTATCTCCCAGTGTCTCCATGAAGAGTGATTTTTCCATGGACGAGCCGCCCAGTTTTCAGCCTCAGAAGAGAGAAAGGTAATTCTATCAATGCTTTCTGTAAAATATACTAACTTGATTTAGATTTTTTTTTTTTTTTTTTTTGTCATTCATTTTTTATTACGACAACATTGCAGGATATATGAAACATACAATGACATCACTTTGTCGTAGCTTGATTTTACAATTTCTTCCCCCCCACCCCACCCAACTCCACCCTTTCCCCTTTCGCTCCACAACAATAACTGACATTTTTTAAACACCACCAAACAGATAAACCAGGCTCATTTATGAAGAAGATCCTCCAGGATACTGATCACGTTTTTCCACATTGTCATAGTATTTAGTCTTGCGTTGTTGATTCGTGCCGAGGATAATTCCAGGTAAGAGATGTCCAAAAAGCTGCGAAGCCAATGTGTGAGAGAAATATCGTGGGGCGGTTTCCAGCGTTGTGCTAACATCTTCTTAGCTGCAGTCAAGCCTGCAAGCCAAATCTTCCTAGAGCTTCTCCCAATGTCCAGGCCAGTGTCATCATTTAGCAAATGCACATAGGGATCCATCGGTAGCTTAGCCTCAGTCAGCAATTCCAAATTTCGAACAACATTTCCCCAAAACACGAAAACTCCAGGACACTCCCACATAACATGCATAAAAGAGCCTACGGTTCCCTGAGGGCAGAATGAGCAAAAAGGGTCCTGTGTCAGTTTCATTTGGTGTCTAATTCTTGGGGTAATGTATGCTCGATGACAAAATTTTAGGTGTATATACTGATGATTTGGGTTTTTGGAGGCTTTAAAAACATTATTCCAAATTACATTCCAATTAGGTTCATCTCCCACTTCAACTCTGTCTCTAATCCAAGCTTTCATTCCTGATGTGGGTGAGTACTGTTGTGAAAGCATTTTGTCATACAAATATGATATTATTCTCCTTGGCGCAACCTGAATCCACTTTAAAATAGGATGCTTTCCTAGCTCTGAGCCCCAGGGAACCTTATAGGCCCTACAGGCTGATCTTATTCTGAAGTAGAAGAAGAGGGAGTGTCTATCCAGACTGTACTTGGATACCAGCTGTTCAAAACTTAGGATAGAGTTTGATCCATTAATATCATTCAGTGTACAGATGCCTTTAGATTCCCATGCCCTGTTAGTAAAGGGTTTCCCCCCGGATAGAAGATGTGTGTTATTCCATATTGGGGAGGCCTTGAACCAGACACTCTTAACTTTCAGAAATCTTTCCAATGATCTAAACACCTGAAGAGTATGAGTAAAAATTGGACCGTAATATAAACTACATTTTTTAGCTGATATTCCCGAGAGAATGAAGTCTTTTAGCCTTGTAGGTGCCACTAATTCTTTTTCAATGTTTTTCCAAGATAACTCTTTATCATCGTCCATCCAGAAGCTTATACCTCGTAACATAAATGCCCAATGATATAATTTAATATTCGGACAGGCCAAACCACCATCAGTCTTTCTCAGCTGCAAGACTGACCACTTTATATAAGGTCGTTTATCATTCCACACATATCGCCTCAATATAGTGTCAAGTTTTTGCCAATACCCTGCAGGGGGTGAGAGTGGTAACATGGAACTAATAAAGTTGATGCGCGGTAGAATATTCATTTTAATAACTGATATTCGATTTGGGACTGATGCTGGCAGGTGTTTCCATCTCTCAACATCTTCCGCAATCTTCTTCAGGATTACGGTATAATTTGTTTTAGCAATAGATGTTAGGGAAGTATTAATCTTAATACCCAGATATTTGACCTCATTCATGACTTTAATCTGTGGTGGAAGCACCACCTTACTTGTATCTGTATTGAGTAGCATTAGTGCCGATTTTGCCAAATTAACTTTATATCCAGAAATGTAGCCAAATTGCTCCAACACTTTTAAAATATGAGGGAGAGACTGTTGAATATCGGCAGTATAGACTAGTGTATCATCTGCATAAAGGGATATTGAGTGGGATGTAGCCCCTATTGTAATTGGTGAGATCTGCGGACATTTTCTAATAAACTGTGCGAGTGGCTCCATAGAGATATTAAAGATGAGGGGGGACAACGGGTCTCCCTGCCGCGTTCCCCGTTTTATGTCAAATAGCTCTGAAAATCCACCTCCTATACATACACGAGCAGAGGGATTAGCGTATAACGTTTTAATCATTTTTATAAATCTATCTCTGAATTTAAATTCTTTTAACACTCTCCAAAGGTATGGCCACTCTAGGCGGTCAAACGCCTTTTCCGCATCCAGAAACAGCAGTCCACATGCGGGTGGGATTTTATGGGTTTCACCAATTGTGTGTAAAAGTCTGCGAATATTATCTGACGATAAACGTCCCTTCATAAATCCTGTTTGGTCTGGGCTTATTATTTTCCCTGCCACCACCTCCAGTCTATTACTCAAAACCTTTGAGAATATCTTCAAGTCAGCGTTTATTAAAGATATTGGTCGATGGATTCCAGTGGGTCCTTGCCAGGTTTGGGAATGACTGTGATAAGCGCAGTGTTCAGGTCTCTATGGAACTCACCATTTCCAATAGCATAATTAATAGTGTCCAGCCATATTGGTCCTAGAATATCCCAAAATGTCAGGTATAATTCAACAGGGATCCCATCTATTCCTGGTGTGCGGCCCTTGTTTGTAGATTTAACAGCTTTGATTAGTTCATCCAAAGTAATTGGGGAGTCCAGAGATTTAATATCATCTGGTGGTAATGTAGGGAGTTCCAACTCACTAAAAAACTTGTTGAAATCATCTCCTGAAGGAACCGGGCCACACATGTATAGATCTTTAAAAAAATTCTTAAATGTCTCATTTATTTCTTCTGTTGATGATACTACACCACGTCCATCACATCTAATTGCAGGTATAGTCCTTTTGGCTTCTTGATGTTTGAGAGTTAAGGCAAGAAGACGACTTGGTCTGCTACCCTCTGCATAATATTTATGTTTGGTAATATGGATCATATATTCAGCCCTGCTTCTTAGCAAATTGTTTAGCTCTGCCTGTTTAATTTTAAGATTACTTTCCTTTGCTTCCGTGTACCCTTTTTTGAGGTCCTTTTCTAAAATACAGCATTGCTTTTCTAGGGTAGATATCTTTTCGAGTTTGGTTTTGTGCAAGTAGGTGCTGAACCAAATAGCGTTATTACGAATAAAGCCCTTGATTGATGCCCAAACAATTGTTTTATCTGTGACGCTGTTCTGATTTAAGTCAATAAATTCTATGAGCTTAGTTCTCATTTGCGTTATAAAATCAATATTCTTGAGCAGAGATGTATTGAATCTCCATCTAGATGCCTTGTTTTTGATGTTTTTGAAATTAAAAGTTGAGATAACAGGGTTATGATCGGATATGTGTCTAGGTAAGATATCCACTGAGTGCACAGAGCGCGACATGCCACCAGATACCAGAATTTAGTCTATACGGGAGAATGTTTTATGTCTTGCAGAAAAGAAAGTGTAGTCCCTGGCCAACAGGTTATGGCCCCTCCACACATCAGCTAAATTTAGGTCTTTTATAAAGCAATTCAATGCATTGGAGGCGGCCTCCTGTGTGCTGGATAAAGTGTGGGATGACCTGTCCAAATCACTGCTCACTACCGCATTTGCATCCAAGCCAATGTAGAGATGGTAGTCACTTAATTTCAGAAGCTCAGATGTAGCAAATGGAAAAAAGTCAGCATCAAATATGGTTGGAGCATAAAGGCTTATAAATGCAACTTTTTTACCCTCAATGGACGTGCAGCAGAAAGCTAAACGCCCATTATTTTCGGAACCACATCTTTCTATCGTTAGATTAATACTACGTCTCATTAATATCATAACTCCTTTTGTACGGCTTCCATCTGTTGATGCCACGATGGGTTTATAGTAGTAATTCTGAACTCTGGAAACATCATCATGTTTGAGATGCGTTTCCTGAATCAACGCAATATCTATCTTTTTCCTACGTAGGAAATCTAGGACTTTTGATCGTTTGTATGGAGCGTTAAGTCCTCTAACATTAAATGATACAATTGTGAATTTCCCTAACCCATCTGAGTTGGCAGCGTTCATCTGAATAATATTTTGAATGTTGGTGGAGCTCTGAGCTCTACTTCCCCCTGCCCCCCTTTTCCGTCTTCCCCCCCTACTTAACCCTCTACTTCTAAACATCCGTGAGTGTCACTCAGCAGTGTCAGCATTAAGCTCTAACTTCTCCCATCCCCCCCAATAACAAAGCAATTATCTTGTATTGTCGTCCTCATAAACATTAGACACTAGATAAACATATTCACATTGATAACAAAATAAAGCAAACAATGGCTCCACTGTGATAAACCATCTCCAATTTAACTAAGGTAACTTTAAGTAAGGAGTTCGACTTCACTTTACTGAGAGCCTGTTGCTTCAATACCTTAAACTTAACCAAAACATATGGAGCGTGTCACACATTTAACGAGCATAATACCCGTTACTCTATTTAACTATTAAGAACCGTGTGAATAAGTTGTAACGTGCAAAAAACAAAACAAAAAACCCACAGTTATACAGTCATTATTAAACTAACTTGCGGTATGTATACATCAGCACATACATTCAAATTCCTCACTGCATCTCTGTGTCCTCCCGCTGCTCGTCTGCTCCCGGCTCCGTGACCTCCTCCGCCCCACACAGCACCACCGACCTCAGGGCCTCACTCGCCTCCTCAGCGGAGTTGAAAGACATTCTCTTGCCTTTGTTATTTACCTTCAAGATCGCTGGGTATATGAGGAACGACTCGATCCCTTTCTGTCGTAGTTTAGCTCGGAGCTCCTTGTATTTCTGCCGCTCTTGTGTCGTACCGGGGCTGTAGTCAGCGAAGAAATGCAGCTGGGCGCCGCCGGGCAGAGCGGGCTTAGCCCTCCTGGCTCCCTCCAGAACGGCCTGGCGGTCGGTGTATCGCAGGAGCCTGAAAATCATGGTCCGCGGTCGGGAGGCGTTGTTAGAATATATCCGATGTGCACGATCAATCTCCAGCGGTGTATCATGTAGATCTTTAAGAGAGGGGATCCATCTAGGGAGCATCTTCTGAAGGAAGCCTCTCGGATCGTCGCCCTCAGCACCGCTCGGTAAGTTGACCAGCCGCACGTTGTTCCTCCGTGATCTGTCCTCAAGCTCATTTATCTTCCTCCGTAGCACATTAACTTCTGTGAGGCATGAACTGGTATCCTGCTCGGTCTTGCGCAGGCTAGTTTGGATAGCTTCTATCTTGTTGAACACCGTGTTGAATTTGTTGGCGTGGTTTTCAGCTTGTTCTTTAAGTGACCGCAAGATGTTACCATTCTCTGCCATATGCTGTTCTATGGGGTTAAGAGCTTTGGCCAGCGACTCATTAAGCATGCTAGCTACCGTTCCTTGCAAGTTTTCCATCTCCGTGGCCATGACCTGCTTAATTAGCATAGCCATGTCCTCGTTAGCAGCGTCGGTAGCTTGGTGTCGTCGGCTCAAATCTTGCATCTTGGTCGTGTTTGCTTCCTTTTTTGATGTCATTTCTCCAGTGTTGTTTCGATTACTTTAACACGGCTTTCCGTTGTTTATCTGTCACAAAAAAGTATAAGGTATGGGGGGTCTGCGTCAGAGCTCAATGACGAGCGGCCATCCTGCTTCGCGCCTCACCGGAAGTCCTTGTTTTTTAATAATAGTGCTGAAATGAATGTTTTATTCCTTTTATCCACATGCTAATGTTTTGGTTTCTGTATTTACAGTCAGAATTTTGGTCAGTGAACCATCACTGATTTTTTTTATACTTTTGTAAGTAAATGACCTGAAACATACAAACTGTGGCTCCAGAACTGAAACACACAGACCTGTGATCAACAACACCAGGGTTACTGATGTAACCACGGTTCTGTGAACCCTGGATGACCTCTGAGGCAGAGCTGCTCTCTGGATATCTTCAGTCTCTCTCACAGAGGTCATGAACTCCTGCTCAGGAGTAACTACTGGTGTCAGCTGAGTCTCTTTTCTTTCCCTGTTTAGTGCACCGCTCCCTCCCAGTGTCTCTGTGAGGAATGGTTTGTCCATGTTGGAGTAATTCTATCAACGCTTACTTGATATGCTGACTAGTAACTTGAGTCATAGTCATTTTAATAATGTTTGTTGTTTTGTTTTTTACCCACCCCTTTACATGAATGTTTATGTGGTTCTATCTGATGTTTTACACTTAGTGCTGTTTGTTTACTATAACTCAATAACAACAATAAGAAATGCACCTTTACGTCAAACTGACTCCAGAGCTTCCAGCGTCTAAGTAATTTAATTCAGAGTCTGTCTGTGTTTAAATTCCCTCTCCTCTCGGTAAAGTTACGTTCATGAAGTAAAGTCCATTTCCCCTCCAACTCCAGACATCAGTCATCATTACAGAACAGAAACACCCGACATGGAGTTCATCTCTGGATCACTGCTGCAGTCAGGCTGATCAACAGGAGTGAATAGAATCCATCTTTTTAATCCCACAAATTATAACGTAATCTGTGAGCTCTCCTGTCAATTCTCCACAGGGCAAAGAGGTGCCAGTGTGAAACAGGGCTGAAGTAATCAGAGTAGTCACACAAGATTCTAGAAAGATCATCTGAACCTCAGAACAATAGTTAGCAGTTAACCCAGAACGAGTAGGAATGGAGTGTTGATCATATAGATATAAATTATCCCAGGGTCAGCTGTTAGCACAGGTCTGAGGATATTCAGTGCGAAAGGTTCTTTTGTAATCTTTTTTGGGGACTTTGTAAAAAACAGGAAAGTAAATCCAGAAAGATAAATCCATCGCTGGATGTCTTCTGTGATTTATAATCCATTTTATGTAAGGATGTCCCGATCAGGTTTTTTTTTACCTCGATTCTGATCCGAGTTCTTTAATATTTCAGAGTTCGGCTACAAGTTTTGCTCCGACGTAAAAAAAACAAAAAATTGGCCTTAGGTCCACGTTCAAAATCGCTGATCCCCGATCAGTGAAAAAGGCCCCAATCAGCACCAATCCTGATCCTGTAGATCGGATTGGGACATCCATGATTTTCTGTGTTCTATTCTGTTGTTGTTGCATTTTAAAGACATATTCATGAGCGTTGTTAATTATTGCTGGACCAGTGGTCCAACAGACACTTTCAACCCTTTTTTCCTTTTTCTAGTGAACCGTTGCATGAAACTGACTCCATAATTTCTAGTGTCTCTGTGAGGAGCGCTTCATCCATGTATGAGCCGCCCAGCTTTAATCCTCAGAAGAAACAAAGGTAATATAATTCAGTGCTTATTTGATGTGAAGTATCTTGAATCTGACAGCAGATGAATGTTAGTTTTCTGAGGCCAGACTGTGTGTGTGTCTTGTTGTCACCCTACAGTCAGCTGACTGAGGAGATCTCCAGCTGTTCAGTGTGTGAGGAGGCTGTGAAGGATCCAGTCCGTTTGCTCTGTGGACACCGGTCCTGTAAACAGTGCGTCCTCTCATTCAGAGACCAGAACGGTTCAGCAGCTGACTACTCCTGCAAGACGTGTGGGAAGAAATTCAGAGGAGAACCTGAACACCAGACGGATTCTGAGGACGACAAGAGTAAGTTTGAATGCTTGATTCAACAGAGCCTGAGCTACAGTTTAACTCGGGGTGTAAGACAATCACAGCAGTTTGTTTAGTTTCATTTTTAGTGCATTGAATGGCAACATTTATTTATTCTTCTTCTGCTTTTATTGTTAAAAGGTGGTCGAAAAACAACTGTAAACGACTTTGGGCCCATTTGGTTTATTTTATTCTTTTTAGTTTGGTTTTAGTACAAAGAGGTAATATGTAAGAATTAGCCACCTGTTGCATTCACACTCCAAACAAATAGGGGGCGCCATATCACCAGAGTGACCGCTAACTGCTGCTAACTGCTGCTGCTATTAGCTTGTAAGCTCAGTTAACCATGAAGCTAGTGGTGGTGCTCACTGACCCACCCAGGCTGGGAGCTCAGAACAGTGTTGGTGTTGTTTCTTATCAGACTGTCACCTCTTGAAGTGTGAAGTGGTTAGAGGCTAGCTGGTTAGCATGCTAACTTCAATAAATATCCCTGCAACATTATATGACAACTAGGGCAGCACCGATACCACTTTTTTTCAACCTGATACGATACTGATACTTAGATCAGAGTAGTTGCAGATACCGAGTACCGATGCCGATACTACTACCACCAAAATAACCCCCAAAAAACTATTAGGCAAAATGCAATTAATTGGAAGACAGGTTTCATTTTCTTTGCTTGTTACAACACATGATGATAAATGAAAAATTAAACATTTTCTGTGAAATCTTCTGAGAATTATTGCAGAGTTTCCACATTTTCATCAAACAAAATATCAATTAACTATTTTGCACTGTCTCCAGCTTTCAGATTGACACAACATTGATGAACATATTGCAGAGTGTCCATATTTGATTCAAACAAAATCTCAAACTTAAGTCAGCATGCAGTGGTGTGGTCTCTGAACTAAGTTTTTTTTGGGGAAACTGAGTGGCAAGTTCTTTTTGATGAAAAGAATCATCTCTGCATGATCAGCTGTGAGTTTGTTTCTTGCTCCTCGCCGCTCCTCATGGGCTCCCGTACGTCATAGTGGTTCCGCCCCGCATTGACTTTCCACAGAGAAACAAACACGACAACATGCAGCGAGCCAAGAGCTTGCTCCTAAAAAAGGACCGTCTCGTTAGTAGCTTGGTTTTGTAGCGTCAGACCTCGAACAAACCACGGTCCACTGCACAGTTTGTTCAAAGGCTGTTGTGACTAAAGACAGCGGACCGACATACAGACGCACGTATCAGAGTGGCACACTTGTTGCTCACTACGAGAAGACCGCGGCAGCCTACCCGGGCTATAAAGCAGCTGACATTAGCAGAATCATTTAATCATTGTGTCCCGTATGAGAAGAAAGGGTCCCAATGGACAGCTGTTACGGATGCAGTCATGTTGCATATCGTTAAAGATATAGGAAATAAACACCCTTAATTTGAAAATGAGTATCTATAGTGGCTCTGAGCTAGCAGTATAGCAGCACAGCGCCGCTATTCCACTGTCTGGGGAGAACACTGATTGGTATCGGTACTTGGTATCGGCGAACTTTAACGAGTACCGAGTACGAGTATATTAGAACAGCATCGGTCCGATTCCCGATACCAGTATCGGTATCGCTGCATCCCTAATGACAACATTAAACCCTGCTGAAAAAAAGAGCATAGACCAGCCCCAAAACACAATATATGCTGGTCTTGCTGGGCAATAATAATAACTGAAAGTTTTGAACTTGAATTCTTACAAATTTCAATTTAATGAAGATGCTTCTCTTGCAGAGAATCTCAATCTGCCTTCAGCATCACGACCGGCTCCACAAAATACAACTGGACCTGCTGGAAGAGAGAAGAGAGATCTGGATCTCCGTTCTGTTCTGCTGGTGAAGACGATCAAGAGAGTGGAGATGGAGACGGAGAAATTACAGGCAGAAAAGGAAAAGTTACAGGTGGAAAAGGAAATGGTTGACCTCAAGAAAAGGAAACTCACTTTAGAAATCCAGTTATTGGAGCAAAAGGGCAAAAACAACTGAGGCCAGAGTGTTCTGGACCTTGGATTTTTCTCCAGCAGCTTCTAATTCAAATTCTCAGGACTGTGTGATTGATGTTTTCACGTTGTCAGGAGACGATGTTGCCTTTTTAGGGAGCCGCATATGCAAGCAGACGTGTTTGTTAGGATCAGCGGTGCTAGGAACCCTATTGTAATTGTAAATATTTTTTTTCTCCGGCTTAAAGTGGTGCTGCAGGCTAAACCGGACAAGGGAGGGTGGTGCAATTTGGAAGGTTGGTCCAGATTCCTGCATGTACCTCAGACACAAAAAACTACATAAATCCACCTGCAGGGGGCGCTATAACCTAGGAAAACACGTTTTCGCCTATAACTACTAAACCGTATGTCGCACATTCAAAAACCTTGTATCCACAGATTCCCTGAATGGAGCTTTGCAATTGGCCACGCCCACTTCCACTTAGAAAGTTTTTTCACAAAATCTGGGAAACCTACTTTTTCGAACTTCTCCTTGGGATTTTGTCCAATCTGTGTGAAACTTGGCAGGTACACTCTTCAGCTGGACCTGATCTAAAGTTATCAAAAGAATTTTGTTCAGTCAAAGAATGCACAAATTATTAACAAACAAATTTCTGTAGCTAGCTATAAAAATGTAAACTGTTTGATATCTCGGTAAAACTAAATGTTATTAACACCAAATTTAAGATCCTTTATTGCCATGACACTAGAAAGGGATGAGCCGAATTTTGGCCACTAGGGGGCGCTAACAATATGGGAAGTTTGTATATCTCTTGAACGGCCACACTGATTTTTACGAAATTTGGTCGGTATGATGCAGGGCCAATCCTGAGGCCATATCTTCAAGGTGGTCATGACTGGTCAATGTGGGCGTGGCTTATTACAAGATAAACAACAAACATTAATTTCAGCCAAACTATTATGCTGAGAGCTTTGAAATTTATATGGTACAGATAGAATAAGACACAGTTCTTCCATACCAAAAAATTGCACTTGTACCACACTAGGTGGCGCTATAATGGATGCCATCGCGTTTTTGCCTATAACTTCCACATTTTAAATAACAAATTCACAAACCTTATATCCATATGTTCCCTGAATAGAGCTGGGTTTTCTGACATAGGACACGCCTGCTGCACAATTCGTTCGCTGAATCGCCACATATGCAAAACCTACTTTTTTGAACTCCTCCTTCGATTTTATCGCCATCTGCCTGAAACTTTACACATAGAATCTCCAGATGTGTCTGATGAAAAGCTATCAAAAGAATTTTGGCAAAATCTGCTAGTTATAACCAAACAGTCTTTTTTGCTAGCTAAAAAACACATATTGTTTCATATTTCAGTCAAACTAAATGCTTTCAACATCAAACTTCAGTCAATTGTTCCTGAAGTCATCCAGAGGCATTGTGCCAAATTTGGTGCAAATTGGCTTATAGGTGGCTTGGTCCCCGTTCATAACTGCTTGCAGTTCTAGTTGTTTTTGTAGTTTTTCCTTGTGTGTCACGTTCATCATCATAAACACACCAGGGATAGCAGGGATCAGGAGAAAGCAGCAGATTATAAACCTCGTCAGTCCAGTAGACATTTCAAATGAGTTTTTTAAAATTAAACAAAAAAACCAACAAGATAGATAGATAAATGATTTTTACGGAGCTGATAAATGAAGCTGCTAATTAGCGAGACATGTCGCGTGTTTCTCTTGTTTGTTGAGTTTGACTTGCAGAGTACAAATCAGATGCTGGAAAGCACAGAAGCTGCGAAAGACAGTTAGTTTCATACTATCTTAAGCTGCATTCTCTTTTTCAAACTCCGCATTGACTGAATGCTGTTGAAATGCTGCTTATATGAAGACAGATATGAAAATATTAACGTGTCTGCTGCCTTTAACTTCAACACGCCTCATATTATCGTGTTCAACATTGATGACGAGTTGATACAGAGTCCTGAGTCTGCTTTAAACAGTCTGCTGATGTTGAAGGAAAAGTGTGTCTTTTGCCAAAGTTTGCATTCAAAATCATTTCCTTAAATATGCAAGTGCGGTTCTGACATGTGTGGTCGTCCAGAAAAGGTCAAACATGTATTTTGTATTTATGTTGGTGGCAGATTCACCTGACGTTATGTTTACTGACGTTATGTTTACTGATGACAGTCTGTTGACCTTCCTGGACTTGTAGCAGCGTCCTGAGCAGCAGTTAATAAGGTGGATGCTGTTTTTACTGACATGTTATCTGGATGTTTGTTATGTGAAGGAGACGATAACTTGTTGAGGCTTCACACTGTAAATATATGTTTTATATTATGATTTATATATAATGATGTTGTGTTGTTTTTATTACTTTAAACACACGTAAAGCTGCAACACAAACATTCAGTTTGAACATGTTTCATATTAAATAACTTTGACTTGCAGTTAAACCCTTACTGTACCACGTTACCTTTAAGTTTATATGTTTTCTGTAACCTCTTAATATAGTTAACCTGTTTACTGATTCATTTTATTGACATGTCTGATTTTCTCATGTTTAAATGATCATTTATACTACTGATTGTCTGACACTTACTTTTCTTTTTCTTTAATTTTCTTTAATTTCAATAAAAACATTGTAAATACAAATACAAAATCCTGTTTGTATTTATTTTAAACACACACACCAAAAACACAAATCTGTTAGTTGTGTGAAGAAAACTTTACATAATTGAAGCTACAAGCTACATTTCATCATTAAATAAATATTAGTGCATCCAGGTTCAATGTACCAGTTACAGATGTGTATGTATGTATGAAGTCACTTAATAATTATCAGCATGATTAATCATTTAGTCTTTTCTGTGTTTAAAAAAATATGTAAATGTTCCCAGACTGACGTCTATTATTGCTCATTTTTGTGAGTTGTGGCGGTAAAAATAACTTTATCAACTTTGTGAAACGCAATCTAGAACAGATTCTTACTTGTGGGGGTCTTGTTATTAATTCAGCAAAGGTTTCTTAATAAAACGGCTTTTTATTCATCCATCAAACCGCATCTACAACCGCATTAACGCAGGTGGATGACGTTCCCAGACTGCCTTTAAAAATCGCTCAATTTTGTGACTTCTGATGTTAGGAGGAACTTTATCAACGGTATGAAACGCTGACTACAACAAATCCTTAAAAATTGTGTACTTCTCATTAATTCGGCAAACGTTACACATCACGGTCTTTCCTTGTTTGTGTAAAAACAACAACTTTAAATCCGTTTGTTGAAGCGGTAATCGTGTTTGTTCGCATACAGAGCGAGGAATGAATTCATGAATTTCATCATCGGATTCCGTACGCTTTACCGTACAAGGCGATGTAGGCGCGCAATCGAACTTTAATTGGCGCCTCTACAACCTACCTGTCTACCTGGACAACACTTAGGCTAAAGTGAAAGTAAGTTTTCAGAGGCGCGTCATCCACCGTGTCCGCTCGGTGTGAGACGACGACGAGGAGTACTTTAGTGGAGGAAACAGAGAAAGTCTACAGTAAGTTGTCCTTTGTGACTCCGCGCTGTATGTTTGGGTAAAGTTAGTTCTGCTGCGCTTCTACCTGTTGAATTACAGCCGTTACAGCACAGGTGTATCGAGTAAAAGTAGCCGAGAGTCCTCAAAGTAAAATGGCGGCTGTGTTGTCCAACTGAAGACCAGCAGGGTCAGAACCAGGACGAATCAGTTCGAACGAACGACTCTTTAACGCGAACGATTATTATTAAATTATTGTTTTAAAGTTGTATGAATACAAACACAGCTACAACCGACAGGCTTCATCTTCTCTGCTCTCAGTTACAGCTCACTCTTTATGTTAGCTAGCAGTTAGCTGGAGTTTGCTAACTAGCCACAACAACATTAACCAGGAAATTAGCATCGTAGCTAGTTTCCTTAGCTGGCAGGTTTAGCAGCACTACTTCTGATGCCTTCACAAAAAGTGTCATGTAGTTGTTCCCTTAAGTTAAAGGAGCATTATGTAGTTTTTGAAGAATTAGTTTAAACTCAAAATTCTTATATCTACAATAATAATGCATTAAGTGAATAAACAAGCTGTTCTCAGAGAAAAATAAGGTCCCAGAACTCTGTTTGAAGCTAGAAAGGTGGCAGGGTCCGCCTAGGGTTGCCACCTGTCCCGCAAAATACGGAATTGTCCTTTATCTGGCAATTAAATGTTGCGTCCCATATTGAACCAATACGTACGGAAGAGGATTAGGGCCACACGTGAATTTTTTTGTTTTAGTTCTGACTTTTTTTCTCAAAATTCTGAGATTAAAGTCAGAATTCTGACTTTAAAGTCAGAACTAAAAAAAAAATTCACATGTGGCCCTAATCCTCTTCCGTAATTACGGGATGCGATTTGTTCCGTATTTCCGTAAATGTCCGATACACATGTCTGTCACACACACATCAACGCTAAATCTAACAATAATCATCAAAATAAAACACAGGGAATACTAAGGCCAGCAAAATTGTTGTGGCGGACCACCCCCGCCCCGACTCCGGACCTGTGGTGCTGTCACGGTTGCCTAGCGACGGACACCACACACCGCGCCTTTTAAAAATGTCCACCACACCCGAAACTCCACCATGTCCTCACAAACTTGCAAAAGTACCGAGTGGGCATAGCCTATTTAAGTAAACTATTGTGGTTTGATTGATTGTTTAGGATGTTTGCCTATATAAATATTATATATGGCCACTTAAAGAACAAACCATACTAATGGATTAACAGTTAATTAATTTAATTAATAAATAAATACATTTGTTTAGAGAAAATATTTGTTCTTTAATATATATACACATTTCCTAGATTAAAAATGTTTGTAGACCTTTCTGTGTATTCTTCATCAAAATGTTTATATTTTTGAGGAATACAGTGTTCAGTGATCATTACATAAATTCTATTATTAGTGTGGTTTAACTGTTTGGATAACCTGACTTCCTTTCAAGTCATAAGACAGGCAGCAGACAATTTTCTTTAAGTAAAAACGTTCAAAGAAAGTCCCTATAGTTATGCACTTAAAAAGTTGCATTAAGTTCTCAGTTTATTTAGTTTATATTTTAAAAGTTACTTGTTGCACACTCCACACAAACAGATTTCACTCGAGATGTAATTAAATTCACTTTATAAGAGAATTTGTTCATTAGTAATAAAGCATTTCAAGCTTTACGTATGATTAATTGCTCTCTTGAATACCCCTTTACTAAAAACACCAGCACAAAATAAAACACACCACTGCTGCGGGCGCCCTGCCCCACAGGAGTCGGGCCGTGGTGGGCGTCCCTTATTTTAATTTCTGAAAGGTGGCAACCGTGGGTCCGCCACATATAATCACAGTAAAACTGTATTAATCGTGTTATTTAATGTCAGTTTGTTTATTCAGTCGTGAAAAGTTTGATTATTCAAAATGAGTCAATGAAGATTTTTGCCATTCTGATTTTTATTTATTCCCCAAAACTACAAAGTTGGGCTGTAGCTCAGCGGTTAGAGCAGGTCGGATAGTGATTGGAAGGTCTGAATGGTTTAAATTCCGGCTCCCCTGGTCTGAACTGAGCTGCATGTTGAAGTGTCCTTGAGCAAGATACAGAAATCCAAATTACTCCTGATGTGCAGTTGCCATCAGTGAGTACCTTGTTCAGGGTGTACCCTGCCAGCTGGGATTGGCTCCAGCAACAACCCCCGCTACCCTTGAAAAAGAGATAAAGCGGTTACAGATGATGATTACAAAACTACAAAGTGCCCCTCCAGAAAGCATTTTGTACCAGAAGTAAAGTCTCTAATTTCATATGTTTTATCCCTTAATTATGACTTTGGCTCTGAGCTCTCATCAGGTTTGGATGTATTTCTTGTAACTAACTTTGGTCAGAAGATAAATGAATGTAATGTTGTAAATGTTGTGCTCTTGCAGATTGCCCTCAATAATTAATGCCTACAATTGAAATTATCCCTCTGATAGTCTTTTTGAAAAATTGTTATTATTTTTAGAGGACATGGCCGAGAAGAAGAAGCAGCTAACCAACTCCTCTTCTTCGATACCTGGAGACACTCCGGGTCACTCGATCAGGTAAGAAGCAGCTGTGATGAAAAACCCTCTGTATAAAGTTTGTATCAGCACATCAGGCCTTTATACTACATTAATCTGAAGTCTTCATGTAGAGTTTATAAAGCAGCTTGTTGAGGCCGGTCTCGTCTCCAGAGGGTCAAACACCAACATGCTGTCATGTCTGTAAAGGCGTCTCATACAGACAGTAGCCCTTTTTAGACAGTGTCACCGCATTATCTCTGGAGCGGTGGTTCGCCAATTCTCCGCCTTCATGTGTGTAATTCACACAGAAAGCCGGCGCTTCAGCTGCTCCTAAAGAGGCGTGACGGTACACGTCATGTTGATGATGTCGGTGTTTCCCCAGGTGTTCCCCTTGTCTATCTAAACCCGCGGACAGTTTATAATCATATGGATGCTGCTATAATGTGTAGTGATTGAGATCCTGACCCACCAAACATTTTGGAAAGTGACGAAGTTAAGTTTTTCGCTCTAAATTTCATAATTATACATAATCACCATCAGTAAACAGGACGCTGTCTGACTCTGTCACTCGCGGGGATGGAGGCTGTTTTGTGGGGGAAAGTTCCCTGAAGTCTCGGTCTGGAGAGCTGACGGTCGCGGTGATTTATTTTCATCACAAACACTCTGAGTTAAAGTTTTTTGCCGGTGACGGACGCTGTTTTTTAAGCAGAAATGTGACGAAGAGGCAGGAGGACAGACGCTTCTCCACATACAGCTGTGGTATTTGTGTTACTCATATAAGTTGCCAAAGACAGTTACAGTTACTACGTTACTGTTGTTCGGTCCTGTAACGTTGCTCTGTGGGACATTTCTCTGTATTTAGTTGAGTGAAGGACCTGTGCAGTTATCAGACTATCAGACCGACACGCCCTCGCTCAGCGCCTCCGGATTATCCGTTCACACTGGGACGGCTCACCAATAATGCGGCCCTGATACTACCTCCAGAGGCGGATCAGCGCCGGAGCTACATTTCCCCCCTCTCCGCATATGAAACTTTCACACAGAGGGTGCGGAGAATTGGCGCAGGATCCCCGCATGCAAACCGCAGTGTGAAAGAGGCTACTGAAGACTCTGAAACTCAGCGGCTGTAAAGGAGCTGCAGTGTAAACCTGTTCAGCCATCATGACAAAGATCAACTAAACAAAGAGGAGTCAGAGTGAAACAGGGCGAAAGTAATCAGAGTACTATCACAGTTTAACTTCAGAACACTCGTGTGTTCCTACAGACAGTTAACACAGGACGAGTAGAAGTGCAGTGTGAGTCGTAAAGACCTGGACTGAAGTGAACCTGGTTCACTATCTGTGGGTGAGAGTGGACTGAGTTAGACCAGAGTCAGCTGTTAGCTCAGGGTCAGCGGTTAGCTCAGGGTCAGCTGTTAGCACAGGGTCAGCTGTTAGCACAGAGTCAGCTGTTAGCACAGAGTCAGCTGTTAGCTCAGGGTCAGCGGTTAGCTCAGGGTCAGCTGTTAGCACAGGGTCAGCTGTTAGCACAGAGTCAGCTGTTAGCACAGAGTCAGCTGTTAGCTCAGGGTCAGCTGTTAGCACAGGGTCAGCTGTTAGCACAGAGTCAGCTGTTAGCACAGGGTCAGCTGTTAGCTCAGGGTCAGCTGTTAGCACAGGGTCAGCTGTTAGCACAGAGTCAGCTGTTAGCACAGGGTCAGCTGTTAGCACAGAGTCAGCTGTTAGCTCAGGGTCAGCTGTTAGCTCAGGGTCAGCTGTTAGCTCAGGGTCAGCTGTTAGCACAGGGTCAGCTGTTAGCACAGAGTCAGCTGTTAGCACAGGGTCAGCTGTTAGCACAGAGTCAGCTGTTAGCACAGGGTCAGCTGTTAGCTCAGAGTCAGCTGTTAGCACAGGGTCAGCTGTTAGCACAGGGTCAGCAGTTAGCACAGGGTCAGCTGTTAGCACAGAGTCAGCTGTTTGCTCAGGGTCAGCTGCTAGCACAGGGTCAGCTGTTAGCACAGGGTCAATTGTTAGCTCAGGGTCAGCTGTTAGCACAGGTCACCTGTTAGCACAGAGTCAATTGTTAGCTCAGGGTCAGCTGTTAGCTCAGGGTCAGCTGTTAGCTCAGGGTCAGCTGTTAGCACAGGGTCAGTTGTTAGCACAGAGTCAGCTGTTAGCTCAGGGTCAGCTGCTAGCACAGGGTCAGCTGTTAGCACAGAGTCAATTGTTAGCTCAGGGTCAGCTGTTAGCACAGGTCACCTGTTAGCACAGAGTCAATTGTTAGCTCAGGGTCACCTGTTAGCACAGAGTCAATTGTTAGCACAGAGTCAGCTGTTAGCACAGAGTCAGCTGTTAGCTCAGGGTCAGCTGTTAGCTCAGGGTCAGCTGCTAGCACAGGGTCAGCAGTTAGCACAGAGTCAGCTGTTAGCTCAGGGTCAGCTGTTAGCTCAGGGTCAGCTGCTAGCACAGGTCACCTGTTAGCACAGAGTCAATTGTTAGCACAGAGTTAGCTGTTAGCACAGAGTCAGCTGTTAGCTCAGGGTCAGCTGTTAGCACAGGTCACCTGTTAGCACAGAGTCAATTGTTAGCACAGAGTTAGCTGTTAGCACAGAGTCAGCTGTTAGCTCAGGGTCAGCTGTTAGCACAGGGTCAGCTGTTAGCACAGAGTCAGCTGTTAGCTCAGGGTCAGCTGCTAGCACAGGGTCAGCAGTTAGCTCAGGGTCAACTGTTAGCACAGAGTCAACTGTTAGCTCAGGGTCAGCTGCTAGCTCAGGGTCAGTTGTTAGCACAGGGTCAGCTGTTAGCACAGGGTCAGCAGTTAGCACAAGGTCAGCAGTTAGCACAGGGTCAGCAGTTAGCTCAGGGTCAACTGTTAGCACAGAGTCAACTGTTAGCTCAGGGTCAACTGTTAGCACAGAGTCAACTGTTAGCTCAGGGTCAGCTGCTAGCTCAGAGTCAGCTGTTAGCTCAGGGTCAGCTGTTAGCTCAGGGTCAGCTGTTAGCACAGGGTCAGCTGTTAGCACAGAGTCAGCTGTTAGCTCAGGGTCAGCTGCTAGCACAGGGTCAGCAGTTAGCTCAGGGTCAACTGTTAGCACAGAGTCAACTGTTAGCTCAGGGTCAGCTGCTAGCTCAGGGTCAGTTGTTAGCACAGGGTCAGCTGTTAGCACAGGGTCAGCAGTTAGCACAAGGTCAGCAGTTAGCACAGGGTCAGCAGTTAGCTCAGGGTCAACTGTTAGCACAGAGTCAACTGTTAGCTCAGGGTCAACTGTTAGCACAGAGTCAACTGTTAGCTCAGGGTCAGCTGCTAGCTCAGAGTCAGCTGTTAGCTCAGGGTCAGCTGTTAGCACAGAGTCAATTGTTAGCTCAGGGTCAGCTGCTAGCACAGGGTCAGCTGTTAGCACAGGGTCAGCTGTTAGCACAGAGTCAGCTGTTAGCTCAGGGTCAGCTGCTAGCACAGAGTCAGCTGTTAGAACAGGGTCAGCTGTTAGAACAGGGTCAGCTGTTAGCTCAGGGTCAGCTGTTAGCACAGAGTCAGCTGTTAGCTCAGGGTCAGCTGTTAGCACAGAGTCAGCTGTTAGCTCAGGGTCAGCTGTTAGCACAGAGTCAGCTGTTAGCTCCGGGTCAGCTGTTAGCCCAGGGTCAGCTGTTAGCACAGAGTCAGCTGTTAGCACAGAGTCAGCTGTTAACTCAGGGTCAGCTGTTAGCTCAGAGTCAGCTGTTAGCTCAGGGTCAGCTGTTAGCACAGAGTCAGCTGTTAGCTCAGAGCTAATAAGGATATTCAGGGTGAAAAGCCCTCATGATTCTTTCTTTAACGTTTCTTATTCCAAACGCTGCAGCACTGCGTTGGTGTTTGATGACCAGATGAGAACGTGTTGACTGTTGTTCAGCCTCACAAAGCTGCTGCATATCGTTTTCACACAGCGTCCCAACTTCTTTAGAATCAGTGTTACAGATGTGATCTTAGTTGATGAAGAAGTTTCACATGATTAAAAACTATTTTCTGTTTTCAGTTTGATGGCTTTCAGAGTTGCCTCTGCTGTCTCTCAGAAGATGGTCAGTCCACCAAGGTAACTGACTTCAGTGTGTTCAGTAACATACAGAAAGCCTCTGACATGTGAAGTGTACTGAGGTGAGTTATCTGCAGACCTGCCAACCTGTACGCATTTTGCATAGCAAGTACGCAATTTGACATCTAAATACGCTGGTACGACTCGCCCCTCTAAACAACGCAAAAAGCTGCGGACATGTTCTGTGGCAAATGTACACGTGCGGTACTCATGTCTGACAACACGATGCAGCAGCTAGTGAAGCAGTTTCAGCTAATCATTGTAGAAAAGCGGAGCACAACGAGTCTACCAAACATATAGTGTAACATCCCCTAATGACCCCAATGCATTGTCAAAGAAAAAAGAGAAAGAAGAGGCAGCGGTGCATCTGTGTGTGTGTGTGTGTGTGTGTGTGTGTGTGTGTGTGTGTGTGTGTGTGTATTTGTGTGTGCAAAAACTGTAGTTAAAAGGGCATCAGGGTCAAGGTCAACAAAATTTAAAAAAATTAAATAATATAGTTACCTTGATATGTTTTGAAAGTGTTTCTGTGTTCCATTGAAAGGCTGTCATGATAAGGACATAGCATTTTCTGGTTTTCTGTTGATGAGTGCAAAATGTCTATATTTTCTTTATTAAAAGTATTGTAATCAAAAATATAGGTTTTATTGTTTTTTTTATAACCGATTTCCAGCCAGTGAATGGGGAAATTACTGCGTGCAAAGCAATGGAGTTGCTAAAGTCTGCGAAAAAAAGCCAAGTGGTACTCAAAAAATGTTGACAAGGTTGTCAGCCGTTAGCACAGGGTCAGCTGTTAGCACAGAGTCAGCCGTTAGCATAAAGTCAGCTGTTAGTTCAGGGTCAGCTGTTAGCACAGGGTCAGCTGTTAGCACAAAGTCAGCTGTTAGCACAGGGTCAGCTGTTAGCACAAAGTCAGCTGTTAGCACAGGGTCAGCTGTTAGCTCAGGGTCAGCTGTTAGCACAGGGTCAGCTGTTAGCACAGGGTCAGCTGTTAGCTCAGAGTCAGCTGTTAGCACAGGGTCAGCTGTTAGCACAAAGTCAGCTGTTAGCACAGGGTCAGCTGTTAGCTCAGAGTCAGCTGTTAGCTCAGGGTCAGCTGTTAGCACAGGGTCAGCTGTTAGCACAGGGTCAGCTGTTAGCACAAAGTCAGCTGTTAGCACAGGGTCAGCTGTTAGCACAAAGTCAGCTGTTAGCTCAGCTGTTAGCACAGGGTCAGCTGTTAGCACAGGGTCAGCTGTTAGCACAGGGTCAGCTGTTAGCACAAAGTCAGCTGTTAGCACAGGGTCAGCTGTTAGCACAAAGTCAGCTGTTAGCTCAGCTGTTAGCACAGGGTCAGCTGTTAGCACAGGGTCAGCTGTTAGCACAAAGTCAGCTGTTAGCACAGGGTCAGCTGTTAGCACAAAGTCAGCTGTTAGCACAGGGTCAGCTGTTAGCTCAGAGCTAATAAGGATATTCAGGGTGTAAACTCCTCATGATTCTTTCTTTAACTTTTCTTATTGACAAATGAACATTTTGTTCAAAGAGACGCTGAAGAACGTGGCAGCGCTGCGTTGGTGTTTGACGACCAGATGAGAACGTGTTGACTGTTGTTCAGCCTCACAAAGCTGCTGCATGTCTGCACACTGTAGAGTTGTTGAGTAGTTTCTACATCTCACTGACTGGATCATCTTCTCTCAACAGACCAAAGCTGAGTGAAGAGGAGATGTTACATCTTAAGGACAGATTGAGGTAATCCTGCATTTTGTTTATTTTTACATTCACTTTAGTAGGTTTTACAACTGATTCTAAAAAAGTATGACGCTGTGTAAACATTAATATAAACAGAATACAATCATTTACAAACTGTGTTCACCAACAATAGTTTAACTTACCTTCTGTTTAATCAGTTTCACACAGCGTCCCAACTTCTTTAGAATCAGTGTGATAGATGTGATCTCAGGAGCTGTCAACACTAGTCTGGTTAATTCTGCAACTGGGAAGTTATGTTCCCGGTTTTACTGTTCTGTCCACATGCAACCGTGCTTTTGGAACACTGAAACCGTGGTCGTTTGAAACCTGAGTCCAGGGTGAGGTTTTCGGCCGATCCAGGTTTCAGCGGTTGCGTGTGGATATGACAAACGTGAATATTTACATTGCTTACATCAGAGCTGAGTGCGTGCGTCTATAAATATTGTAGATTAATGTAAACACAGAGCAACGACAGTTAGAAGGTGGGTAGAGGTTAACTAGCTTCGCTTGATACCTTGGCTAATACGGACGTGACAAAGTTGTTGTTTATTGTCTTGCTGTCAGCTGTGTTCGGCTGTCATGTCCAGCTGCTCAACCTGATGCAACAACGGCGGCGCCTGGATGAGCAACGAAGGAGACTGCTCCTCTTGCTAGCAAACAAACGATGCACCCCTGCGAGTCGCCATTGTTGTTTGTGTTTTGGTATTGGCCACACTTCCCCTTTCTGGTTTTAAACCATATTGATTGGTGAAAACAGCCTTCCCATTTTGCCTTACATCGCCACCTATTGCTGTGGCATATGTATTACACGTATATTGTATCACTTGGTGGCGGATTTTACGGTTGCGTGTGTACGGAGTTATTGTCAGTTATTTTTATTACACCACTCGTGTGGACGCAGAATTTTATTTCAAAACCTCGGTTGCAAAATAACCTGGTCTGGTGTGGACAGGGCCTCAGTTGATGATTAAGTTTCACATGATAAAAAAGATTTTTCTGTTTTCAGAAAGCTCAAAGTTATCCATGCTCCCTCTAAGAAGATGGTCAGTCCACCAAGGTAACTGACTTCAGTGTGTTCAGTAACATACAGGAAGCCTCTGACATGTGAAGTGTACTGAGGTGAGTTATCTGTACAGAGATGCTGATGAAACCACTTGTGACTGAGGTTCATTCATGTTGTCTGTGGACCTGCAGAGTTTCAGCCTGAATAAAGAGACGCTTCACTTCTCTGACAGACTGACAGTCAGAAATTACATCAACACTGAATGTTTCAGTAAACTAGTGATGCACCGTTCTTCATGTGAACCTCACAGACTGCTGAATAACTCGCACATTAAACATTTATCTTCTTTTTTACAGTAGTGTGTCTCCCAGTGTTGATCCTCCAAAGACACAAAGGTAATTATATCAATGCTTTCTGTATATCTCTGGATATCTTCAGTCTCTCTCACAAAGGTCATGAACTCCTGCTCAGGAGTAACTACTGGTGTCAGCGGAGTCATCTTTTCTTTCCCTGTTAGTGCACCGCTCCCTTCCAGTGTCTCTGTGAAGAGTGAATTGTCCATGTTGGAGCCACGTGACTCTCATATTCAGAAGACACAAAGGTAATTTGATTCAGTGCTTTCTGTAAAAAAAACTGTATCCTGCATGTAAAAGCATATTGAAGTGAGTTCATTAGAGAATCAATGTGGCTGTAATTCAAACTTTATGTACATCTCAGGTTAGATTAGATTAAAGTGAAGTCCTCATATTTCTGTCATACAGTTTGACAAACAACTTGATGTTTATGGACGCTGCAGCACACAGAGTCGTTGTCTCTTCCTGTGAAGAACACTTCATATCTGCTCGTTACATAAAAGAAAGTGTTAATGAGACGATCCTGAGCCACTGTAGTGATCTCCTTTATACCATCATGTGTTTGAACCAAGGACGCATCCTAGTTTGTGAACGACTGAGCCGTTCTAGCATGCACATTTCATACAGTCATGATACTGTCACCTGTTACCTGTCACCTGTTCACCTGTAAATGATCCAAACAGGTGTTTTTGGAGCATTCCAACATTTCACTGTCTTTTGCTGATCCTGTCCAAACTTGTTAGAAACATGTTGCTGCCAGCAAATTTAGAATAAACAGATATTTAATAAAGTAACTCAAGTTGATGAGTTAAAAATAGGGCTGTCAAAGTTAACTTAATAACGCAACATCCTCTTAACTTAACACCGTTAATCTTTTTAACGCGCGATTAACACTCGGTATTTTAAAAAAAGGGAGCGCGCATTGTTTGATTTACGGCCGTCGATGGCACCAGTAGTCTTGATCCAGAGGGTGGCAGAAGAATAAGAAAGGGAATCAGATGAATAAGAAGCAGGGTTGGCGTTCGGGAAAAACACGGTGGACTGAAAAGGGAAAGTAAATGGAGAAAGGACTTATGAACGGTAAATTCACTTTCACTGCCAGATGGTTCGGTCCATAGGACAAAAGTTATCTGCACGTACTGTCGACATGAAATGAGTTACCACTGAAGTACGTCGAGTCTCAGATATCATTTGCAAGACAAACACACGGCAGATGCAGAGAGCCCACCGCCCCCTCGCCAAAAGCAGACATCACCATGTTTTGATCCCATTTAGGGTGAGGGGATATTTTTTGAGCCTTTTATTTTCCTGCATGATTTGAAGTGTTGAATAAACATTTTCATAAAGCAAGCATATTTGCCCTTTCTCATGTTGTTAAAAGTATTAAGAACATGCAAAAAATACATTAAGGTACATTTAGAACAGAAAGAAATGTGCCAAAAAAATTCCGATTAATCGCGAGTTAAAAAAAATTAAAAAATTAAAAAAAGTTAAAAAAATTAATCGTTTGACAGCCCTAATTAAAACTTATTTAACTATATTTTCTTTGAGCTGATGCCCAAAAGGACTAGAATATTTTCACTTTCTGTTTAATTAGTTTCACACAACATCCCAACTTCTTTAGAATCAGTGTTGTAGATGTGATCTTAGTTGATGAAGAAGTTTCACATGATTAAAAACGGTTTTCTGTTTTCAGATTGATTGAAGCTCTCTGGGCTGCCCCGAGGAAGATGCTCAGCCCACAAAGGTAATTGAATTCAGTTTGTTCACAGGGTTCCCACGGATCCATGAAAAGTCTTAAAAAGCATTGAATTCATTAATCCAAAAATAAGGCCTTAATTGGCATTAAAATGTCTTAAATCAATGTTTCAGTAGTCTTAAAAATGTTAACAAAGGGTAAGTAGGATTTTAAGATTGTAATTGGTCTCAAATCTAAGGATAATAGGTAACATTTATTTATTTATTTTTTATGTAATTTGTTGAATAGCAGTAATGTCATGCAATCACGAGAGCGGAGCCAACAAAACAGTGATGTGTTTGCAGACGTGACTCAGAACAGATGCACGTCGTTCAGGTAGCAGTCGGACTGCATAGGAAAGTGTCAATGTAATGAAAATTGGCTGTCCAACAAAGATTTTTCTGGATGGCTGAAACCGGTACCAGGCAATTTATATGAGGCACATGTATTTTGTGCAAGAAATGTTTCAAACTCGGCATGATGGGAGTCAAGGCAGTGGAGTCCCAAATGCACATCGCCAAACATAAAGCCTCAAAATCAAGCTGTCAACAAACGCCAGGTATTTCCCAGTTCTGTTGTACTCTCGTCTCTACCGTGCCTCCACCACCATCTCCGATATCAGCAACTGGGACAGCAGCACCACATCTGCGAACAACGTTCAGGTGCACGTCTACGCTGAAAGCAGAGGTACTGTGGTGTCTGAACACCGTGACCAAAAAGAACAATCATAAAAATCAAATGAGGGAACTCGAGACTTATTCCGTGCAATGTTCCCAGACTCTGATATTGCCCACTCGTTTGCATGCCGTTCCGACAAGACGGCCTACATCAGCAAGTTTGAAATAGTCCCGTACATTTCAGAGCAGCTTGTTGCGGATGCTAACAAGGACAGCTTTGTTTTATTGTTTGATGAGAGCGTCAACCAGACCAGGAAAACAAAACATCTGGATCTGCATGTCCGCTATATGTGCGAAGATTACGTCCAGTCAGGATATGCGGCATCGCAGTTCATGGGACATGGAATTGCCCAGGATTTACTACGCTATCTCTAAGTAGGCGGCACACATAGATACTCAAGGAAGCAGAAAATGAGCAACATCATTCTGCCTATCTGATTTATGTAAAAAATCAGATGGGCAACTAAAACTTTCAATATAATGCAGTCCAGTTCAACACCACTGCAAATCATAACATCATTGTCTTATCACCCATTCTTTTCTCCATCTACAAAAACAAGATAACCTGCAACATGGACAATATGACACTTTTCAAATACGCCGAAGACATGGCCTTGGTGGCTCACCTGACGGACTCTAACAGCCTAACAGCATATCACCAACAGGTGGACTCACTCATCACTCTCATTGAGGAGAGCTTCTTAGAGCTTAACATTTCTAAGACCAAGGAGCTGTGCTGCTGCAGGAGAGTGACACCTGGTGACTCCGCCCAACCACTACTGCAGCCACTGAAGATCAAAGGGCAGGAGGTGGAGCAGGTGGAGGCGTTCAGGTATCTGGGCATTGAGGTGGACAGAACACTGTCCTTCTCTGTCCACACTGAACACACCTACAAAAAGGCACAACAACGTCTCTTCTTGCTGAGGAAACTGAGGAGTTTTAATGTGAGCAAAGACATTTTAAAAGTTGTTTACAGATCACTCATCGAGTCAGTCCTCACTTACAACATCTCATCCTGGTACACCTTTCTTTCCGTCAGGGACAAATCCAAACTGTCACGCGTCATCAAACACGCAAGTAAAATAACAGGCACCTCACAGTCCTCTAGTGGTGTCAACAATAATCGATTCGGCGATGCATCGCAATGCGGGGCATGCACGATTCAGCATCGATGCGGCAACGTGCCATAATCGATTATGTCACTGTTTATTTTCTGGCCTTGAGTGAACAATAAAATTGTGAAGTTTCAGTTACTTCCGGGGGCATTTCCAGAGCAACGTTGCAATGACATGAGCAGCCTGTAGCTACATGCTAAGCGGCAGCACTAGCTAGCATAACAACAACAGTAGCCTCTTTCACACTGCCGTTTGCATGTGGGGATCCTGCGCGGCGCAGAGCGAGGGCGTGTCTGTCTGACAGTCTGATAACTGCACAGGTCCTTCACTCAACTAAATACAGAGAAATGTCCCACAAAGCAACGTTACAGGACCGAACAACAGTAACGTGGTAACTGTAACTGTCTTTGGCAACTTGTATGAGGAAAACAAATACCACAGCTGTACGTGGAGAAGCGCCTGTCCTCCTGTCCGTCCTCCGCCTGTCCTACTGACTCTTCCTCACATTTTTGCTAAAAAAAACAGCATCTGTCACCGGAAAAAAAACTTTAACTCACCAAGTGTTTGACGAAAATAAATCACCGCGACCGTCAGCCCTCCGGACCGAGACTTCAGGGAGCTTTCCCCCAGAAAACAGCCTCCGTCCCCGCGAGTGACAGAGTCAGACAGCGTCCTGTTTAATGATGGGGATTATGTATAATTATGTAATTTGATGCGAAAAAGTTAACTCTGTCACTTCCCAGGATGTTTGGTGGGTCAGGATCTCAATCACTACACATTATAACAGCATCTATATGATTATAAACTGTCCGCGGGTTTAGATTAACAGGGGGACACCTGGGGAACACCTGGGGAAACAGGAGAGTGATAATACACACATAGCAGCCAATAAAATCTGTTGTTCAATATCTGACTGCTTGTATTGCCTCATGACTGATGAAGGTTTGCCTTGTTGTGTGCAGTAGAATTTTGATGCATCGCAGTGTATCGTAGAATCGAATTGTGAGGGCAGTGCCAATGCACACCCCTACAGTCCTCCCTCTCAGACCTCCACACACAGGCAGTCAGATGCAAAGCCACCTCCATCATACATGACCCTTCACATCCACTCCACAACTCAGTCCAATTCCTTCCTTCAGGCCGTCGCTACATGGTCCCACTAGCTAGGACAAACTTAGTGAAAAATTCATTCATCCCATCCGCCATCAACATCATCATCAAAGCACTATAAAATCCTTTTTAATGGGGCGCCGTTTAGCTCAGTTGGTAGAGCGTGCGTCCCATGTGCTGAGGCTCTGCAGCGGACCCAGGTTCGACTACCGGCCTGGGTCCCTTTGCTGTGTGTCACTCCCCCTCTCTCTCCCCCTGTTTCCTGTCATATCTTCAGCTGTACTTTCAATAAAACCCTAAAAAGGCCAAAAAAAAAACGTAAAAAAAAAATATATATCCTTTTTAATGTCCTCATTCTGTATTGTACGTATTGCACTGTATTTATTTTATTTTATTGTGTTGCTGTTTTTATGTTAACTGTGTTTTTTACTTGTGTTTATTTTTTTATATGCATCTGGGAACACATCAAAGACGAATGTTCACTGCTTTTTGCAGGGGACAATAAAGTTTTTCTGATTCAGTAATTAAGTGAATATCTTTCTGACAGTGAAACTGAACATTGTTATATTTATCAAGGTAGAAGTTATGGCAGAGCTGTTTTGTCTGGATCACATTATATAGTACAAGTGTTCTGAATGAAGTGGCTGGTGAGTTTATATTGTTCAGGAACTTAACCACTTAATGAACGCCCCCATTTTAGGGTTCTTTTTCCAAAATGACATACCGAAATTAAAAGCATGACAGCTCCCACATAGTTTGAGACTCTGGGATGTGCTTGGTACGATTGGAAAGATAACACCCTGTTACATGTAAGTGTAAGTGTGATTCTATGACATACTTACACAGAGTTACAGGTTTTGGTTTCCGTCCAATTCAAATGTCAATAAACTGACTAAGATATAAGGGATCGGGTATGTCTACGGACACAGCAGACACAGTTAGGCCATCGCCACAGGTCTGTGCGTTTTGCTTGGTTCTTTTTTTCCAAGAGCGCCTACTGAGATTCAAAGGCTTATAACTTGAGAACCCCTTTACTTAGAAACATAATCTTGGTCTCAAATGAAAGCTAAGACCCTGCAGGGTTTCTTGCTTGTTCGACACTTGTAGCTAGTTGTGGGTAAAATGACATGGATATTCCCATTCTATGGACTCTTGGCGAACTATGAAAATAAAAATTGTGGCATGACGTTGTAGCTGTGGAAAAAGGGAACACTCTGAAGGTATGTAGGCAGTAGGCGATATGAGGGGGGATGCCGTCCCCCTTGTTAGCAAAATTACTAAAAAGCATCCCCCTTGTTAACCTGACATCAGTCTCCATCCGCTAGTAGCAGATAGTGTGTTACAAATCACAAGTGGCCGCGATCAGCTCCGGCACACAGTGGAGTACGGCACGGCTGCTGTGTGTTTTTACAGAAGCCGAAACAAACTGCACAGAGCAGATCACTCTGGCAGGAAGTAAGAGACACAGGAACGTGTCTGGTAAATATTCAAAATAAAACACCCTGTGCAGACTCCCGATTGTAAAAAAAAAAAAAAAAATTACCAGATGATCAAAAGTTTGCCATTTTTGCTCTAAAACTAAAATGTTACTTTTTGTGAGTGTTTTTAGTCTGTCATTTCAGAACATGGTGGCTATGTTATGTTGGCAATTGTAACTTTTGTGCTGGTTTATAGTTTAACCATTAGTGAGGAAGCTGACACCTCCTGTATCAACTGTCGAAGCGCACTCTGCTGGACAAAGTACGTCATTACACCAATTTTAAATTACCCCCAGCATGTTTTTCTGCATTATAGTTTTTAAATATAAGGTTTTCATATTGTACAATACAGTATATACACCAGTCTGATCTGATAGGCTAATATCTGCTGATGAAATCAGCCTTATGATAAATTATTTCGCACATCATTCAATGTGTGTCCTTCAAGGAATTTAGATTGCAAAAAATTCCAAGGGATCATGTAAGTTAAAATGACCCTGCTTGTAGTGTATTGTGAGAAACATGAGAAAAACTGCCTGAATAAACTCAGTCCACTGCATATAATTTATAGGTGTATTTATTCATTACTTTAATCCAGTTATAAAAAGACAATCGTAGTGTGGAGGGAAGGAAGATAACTGGATAAAATAGAATTGTAGACTTAGAAATGTCACAGTTATAGTTAAGGCATACTGCAATAATGTCCTTTTGGAGGTGTACATAGGTGTGTCGGGGCAGGGTGATGCTTCCATTGGGCCGTCCCCCCTGTTAGAAAATAACAAATCACCTACTGTATGTAGGCATTCTTGCTTCTTGCGGTAGAGGGCTCTTTCTAATGTTGTGTCATGGTGGGTTTAGAAGGCTATGACATGGTCTGGAGATAACTTTTTTGGGCTTAAAATAATCACGACAGTCTCAGCTTTCCAACAGTGAGTCTATACTGTTAAGATCTGATGCTTAAAACTATTAGCAAAAAACTATTCGTTCTCTTTCAGCATTCATTTCGGTATCTCACTATGGGACAAGCCCCCTGCGCTTGTCTCCAGAAGCTATTTTCCACTACGCCAGTCTTGACTGGCAGATAGATGTGACGTCCGCTCCCTGGAGGAGGGACTTCCTCCTCCTTATAAAACCGGGCGTAACGTCAACTATTCAGTCTTAAACCTCTTCTCGCTCCCAGAAGCAAGCGCTCAGACAGCAGGTGTAGCTGAACTAGCAATACAGTTCACAGAGCGAGCTAACCACTCGGACGCTACGTTACCTGAAGCTGCAAAGCTATCTTAGTGTTAACAGCTAGACTGTTCCCAAACAGTAGCTGCTTCCACCCCTTACGGAGCTAACAATATGTCGGAGCTTGTACCCTCCCTCACCATGGAAGACATCAAGCTCCCGCTAGCACGCCGTGGGGCTAGCATCCCCGGCTTCTTGTGAGCATTGCGCACGCCTGTCCATTAAGACCTGCCGGCGCAGACTAACACGCCAAGCTAGCCTGTCGACAGCGGACCCCATGATGGGGGTAACCAACCCCCCGTCACAAGTTAGTGGAGAGCCTCGAGGGAAACGCCATCCCGACGGGTGTCAGCTGGGGCGAACAGCTCGATGCTCGATGCTATTGCTCCCCTAACTGACCACGATGACCCCGAAGCCTGCCTAATGGCAGAGCACGGCGACATCGTGGGAGATTCTTTCGACTCGGGGGATGAGTCCATTAGCCTCGGGTCTGACAATGACGACGAGGACCTGGACTGCTCCTTTACCCCATCAACGGCTGCAAAGCCGTCGCCCGGGATGAGTCAGGCAGCGGGTCTCCAAACCCACCTGCCGGTTCGGACCTGCACGATGTCTGCAAGAGAGCGGCTGCAAAGCTTGGCATCGCGTGGCCGGAAACCCTCACCGAGGCCCCCATGTCTCGCTATGAGGGAATGGCTGTGTTTTCAGTCTTCACTGACCGAAAAAGGCTATAAAACGGTGGCCATGTCGGTGAGGGCCCTGAACGCATCATCGCTGCTACCGGCCTACCAGGCTGAGCTACAGGATGAGATGTCAGCCTCTCCCGCCCCAGCCCTATGGGATGAAGTGTGCGTGGTTACGGACCTCTGCCTGCATCTACACAGGTGCGCCGTCCAAGCCTCCGGAAGAGCCATGGCCCTGATGGTCGCTCAAGAGAGAGCTAGGTGGCTGAACCTCTCCAGCCTCTCACAGAAGGAGAGAGCTCAGCTCCTCGATGTCCCCGTGGACCCGAAAGGCCTGTTCGGCCCGGCGGTTGCCACCGTGCAGAGACGGTGCGAGGAAAAGAAAAAAGAGGGTGAAGCGCTTCAACTGTGTCTCCCCAGAAAGATGCTGCCACCTCCTCCCCCCGCAGCACCTCGACAGATGTTTGCCCAGGCTGTGACCCGGCCGGGTTACCGCATCCCCAAACGCCAGCCCCAAGCCCAGGCGGCCACCCAGAGCAAGCCACCTGAACTTAAGGGTGCATGGGCCAAGAAGCGTTTTGCTGGCAATGTTACGCAGGGGAACCAAGCGGCCCCCCCCCCCCCGCCACTTACGGGGATAAGAAGAAGCGACGCGCCACCTAGTGCGCTGTCCTTGGAGGGGGCTGGCAGGCCCAGTCAGACGACTGCTTTGCCCCCGACGACAGATGTTCTGTTCGCGCCATGTTCAGAGAGTGCATGTTCCGGACCCCTCAAGAGGCGTGCAGAGGCCGTGCTGGCACTCGCAGTTCTCAGCCAGAGGAAGAGGAGGAAGGTCGGACCCGCAGGGAACTCTTGTTACGACCAGGGCCTAGGGGAAACCCTGGCGCAACAAGAGTGTGACACTCCCCTCTTCCCATCCTCCAAACACCACCAGCAGCAAGCGTTTTTAACATAGTTTTATTCAAAACAAACACATTTTCCACAATCATGCATGCTGGCAGTCTGGCACAATGGAGGAGAGAGCCCCAGGAACTGGGAGGAGCCGGCCTTTAAACCCTTGTCTTCCAGACTGGAACCAATCAGCTCTCGGGGACAACCTACAACCACCTGCAACCAATCTCACACACACACACTCGTACTCACAGGTAAAAGAGTGATAATAAAAGACAGACAAATAGAAACATTCATGACGTCTAGGGTCGTAACACTCTGTGGAGCTCCAGCCGTGTCACAAAAGCACACACCAGTGCACAAACACATACCAGTGTCCCTTCCCCTTGAAATGTGTAATAAAAATGTTTTCTGGTGCGCAACCAGGCTTAAAGCCAAGGGCGCAGTCATTTTTGTTAATAAACACAAAAAAGAAACAGAACATGGCTGTACAGCCCAAAATAACACCACGGGGGGGGAGACATAACCCCCCCCCCCCCGTGGTGCAGCGGACCAGTCTGCCTGCTGGACAGCACAGTCCGAGCGCCGCGGCTGCACAATCCACTGCCCAGCCCAGCGGAGCAGTGAGACCGCCGTTAGGTCCGCTAGCAAAGCAGGCTCAACAGTGGCGTGCATGCACGGAGTCGAACTGGGTGTTGAAAACTGTAACCAGAGGTTACAGGCTCCAGTTCACGTCCACCCCGCCCAGATTCAACATGGTTTTGCAATCGAGGGCGCAGGGGGAAAAATCTCCTATTCTGCAGGAGGAAATCAACTTGCTGCAGATCAAGGGAGCTATCCGAATAGTACCGCCAGAAGAGAGACAGAGCGGTGTCTATTCGAGGTATTTTCTGGTCCCGAAGAAAGGCGGGGGTCTGCGACTCATATTAGATCTGCATGCTCTGAACAAATACATGAGAAAGTACAAGTTCAGGATGCTGACGCACACAGCTCTGATAAGAGTTGTGCGCCCAGGCGACTGGTTCATATCCATAGACCTGAAGGACGTATACTTTCACGTCCCTATCTATCCCCCGCACAGAAAATCTCTCCGATTTGCCTTCCAGGGCAGAACATACGAGTATATGGTGCTCCCGTTCGGCCTTTCATTGAGTCCACGGGTGTTTGTAAAATGCACCGAAGCGGCCACTGCCCCACTAAGAGAGAGGGGAATGCGCTTAGCGACATACATAGACGATTGACTTCTAGCATCACAGTCTCCCGAACAAATTCAGGCTCACACCAGACGGCTCATGTCACATCTGGCCACCCTGGGTTTCATGGTGAACTGGGAAAAGAGTGTTTTGTTCCCAACTCAGAACATCACATTCATCGGTCTGTCTCTGGACGCGGCCGCACTCAGAGCGCGTCTGTCTGCGGAGAGGGTGGAAGCCTTTCGGGCTTGTCTGACACTTTTTCGCAGAGGGACGTGGCTAAAGTTCAGAATATGTCTCAGACTGCTGGGGCTAATGGCATCGGCCTTGATGGTCATTCCGCTCGGCCGTTTGCACATGAGGCCTTTTCAGCGGTGGGTGTCGCGCTCAACTTAAACCCAACGCGCCACGGACAGCGCCAGGTCTCAATCCCCACGGCGTGCATCCTGGCTTTGCGCCCTTGGAGACGTACAACTTTTCTGACAACAGGAGTCACCATGGGAACTGTCCTGACCAGGAAAGTTATTACTACGGATGCCTTTCGAGCGGGCTGGGGAGCCAGCTGCGAGGGCAGAATAATAAATGGCACATGGAGCCCACAGATGCAGTTGTTTCACATAAACTGCCTGGAACTCCAGGCTGTGTCGCTGGCGCTGAAGCATTTTCTGCCCTTTTTGAGAGGGCAGCATGTTCTGGTCAGGATGGACAATACCATGGTAGTGGCATATATCAACAGACAGGGAGGGCTGCGTTCACGTCATCTGCACATGCTGACACGTGACGTCCCTCCTCCAGGGAGCGGACGTCACGTCTATCTGCCAGTCAAGACTGGCGTAGTGGAAAATAGCTTCTGGAGACAAGCGCGGGGGGCGTGTCCCATAGTGAGATACCTCACTCATGCAAAGCTTCTGCTGGATGATGCTGATCAGCTCGCCACACAAGCTGAGGGCTGGCACCCTGATAGCACAGCTCATCACCAAATCAAACACGCCAAGGAAGCGATACAAAAAAATGGCAGAATTGCAACAGGTGGAGGAGGAACTAAAGAAACCCTGCAGCTCCATGCCATAGCTGGAATGTGTTGTGTTTCTCAAAATGAAACTTTTTTCACTGGACCAAAAAGTTATATTTTTATATTTAAATATTTTTTTCCATTTGTGTTGATTGTGTCGTTGGTCTTAAGTTTAATTTCAAGTGGCATTAAAAAAGTCTTAAATTTAACTCGCATTAAAGTGACACTCTCACCAAAAAGCAACCAAGGCTTTATTTGTGAATGTATATGAGTCAAACCTTAATGTGAAAGCATAATGACGACGAAAGAGGCACTTTTAAGATTTACCGTATTTACGTTTTCGGGCACGTTAATTTTGAATGGGAGTGCTCAGGGCAGAGATACGATGGCATAAAAAACCTTATTTTTAAAACACTAAGAAGGCTCGACACAACATGAAACTTTGCTCATAGTATCACCAGGATCTCTACACATGAACACGAGCATTGAGAACATTGTTTGTGTACGCAGAGTTTACTAAAAAGAAGGTTTTTGAACAACTCACGTTAGCTGCTGCATCTCCTGCGCGCCACCATCATGGCAGACAAAAAGTGTCGATCCCTGAGGTCGACCTGTCGAGTCGCACTCAGGGATCGACACTTTTAGTCTGCCATGATGGCGTTTCAGTAAATTAGTGTTGCACCATTCTTCATGTGAACCACACTGACTGCTGAATAACTGACACGTAAATAACATATTCTTCTTTTTTTTTCAGTAGTGTGTCGCCCAGTCTTTATCTTCTGAAGACGCAAAGGTAATTCTATCAATGCTTTCTGTAAAATATTGATGAAATTACTGTTTTATTCCTTTTAACCATATGCTAATGTTTTGGTTTCTGTATTTACAGTCAGAATGAACCATCATTTATTTTTTATAGTTTTGTAAGTCAATGTAGAAAACAACCTGAAACATATAAACTGTGGCTCCAGAACTGAAACATACAGACCTGTGATCAACAACACCAGGGTTACTGATGTAACCACGGTTCTATGAACCCTGGATGACCTCTGAGGCAGAGCTGCACTCTGGATATCTTCAGTCTCTCTCTCACAAAGGTCATGAACTCCTGCTCAGGAGTAACTACTGGTGTCAGCTGAGTCTCTTTTCTTTCCCTGTTAGTGCACCGCTCCATCCCAGTGTCTCTGTGAAGAGTGACTCACTTGACTCTCATCTTCAGAAGACACTAAGGTAATTTGATTAAATGTTCTCTGTAAAATAAACTCTGTATCCTGCATGTAAAAGCATATTAAGGATCATCAGAGAATCAAAGTGGCTGCAGTTCAAACATCATGCAGGGCTTAAAGTATTCCGGCACCGTGCCAGATTTCCGACGTGCAGCGTTTTGCTGCGGGAAAAAAAGTCCTATATTTAAAATATCACTTTCGAGTTCATGAGTTTGCCTGCCAATGATATGATGGGAACAAAACTCTCCCTCTCTCAAACTAACATTATTAGCCAGTCAGAAGTAGAATGGGGCGGGTCTTGGAAACATATGCTTCAACCGAGTCCTGTGCTGCATAGATGTCTGAGCAGAGACGTCACGTAGGAGAGTAGGAGTAGTAAGAGTAGTTAAGTTCATGAAGCCTGGGGAAGATGCCCTTCTAATTGATAACGGATTAACAAATAAATGGCGCTGGGCGTGGATGGAAGAAAGAGAAAGACGGTCAGCCTTTTGGTAGCTGGTGCAAGAAGTTAAGAGCAGCAGGTGCTTGCTCCTGCACTTTGTGCTTGAGGAAGCTTATCTATGCAACTAGCGGTAAAAACGTACTGCCACATCACGAATCAGACTCATACAGCAGCTGTTCACACTCTCCAACACACAACACGATTACCGAGAGCAACAACCACAGTTGACCTACCGACATCAGTGACTGACCGTGTGTGTGAGACTTTAAAATACGTGCGTGCACGTTCATCGCAGAACACAATTTGTCTTTCAAGGTCTCCCAACTTCTGGTAAATTTATGCAAAAAATGTCTAAAAGACAACATTTTTAGCCTCATGTGTGTTCATACATGCATGTAGTATTCTTTGTGATGTTGTCATAAGAATAGTTTTCCTCTACTTTAATAATCCCCACTACACCACTGATTGTCAGCTTGTGATTGTAGGTCATCTTGTAACCTGTCAAAGACAAATAACAAATAAAAGCTTAGCAGCAAAACTTGATATCAAAAGTATCCTTAATGCTCCGCGTGTCACTACCATACTGTAGTGAGGTGAAGTACACTGCCACCTACTGACCTTTCTTGTTATTGCAGTTTCAATATGCCCACCATGATCTGCAGGTTGTATCGACGCCACAGGACGATGTTTTACATCCGCTGCTGTTCGTTTATTATAACTGAATAATAAAAATAAAGCCGGCTGCTTCTGACTCACTTTGTTCTCCTCGTAGTGAACTGTTACGTGAAACTGACTCCAGAGCTTCCAGCGACTCAGTGAAGAGTGAATCATCCATGTTTGAGCTGCCCAGTTTTCATCTTCAGGAGACACAAAGGTAATTTAATTCAGTACTTGAGTCTGTCTGTGTTTAAATTCTCTCTCCTCTCTGTAACGTTACGTTCATGAAGTCCATTTCCCCTCCGGCTCCAGTCAGCAGTCGACATTACAGAACAGAAACACCCAACAGTGGTGATCTTATAGGACGGGCCATCACTGTCCATAACATGCTTCTATCTGATGTTTTACATCAGCTGCTGTTGATTTACAGTAAATCTGTTACAAAAATAAGACATGCAAAGCTAACAGACACTTTCAACCCCCCCTTCTTTTTCTCTCTTTCTAGTGAACCGTTTAGTGAAGCTGACTCCGTAATTTCCAGTGTCTCCATGAGGAGCGCTTTATCCATGTTTGAGCCGCCCAGCTTTAATCAGAAGAAACAAAGGTAATATAATTCAGTGCTTTCTGTAAAATATATGAAGTATCTTGAATCTGACAGCAGATGAATGTTGGTTTGCTGAGGTCAGACTGAGTGTGTGTCTTGTGTCATCCTCCAGCTGTTCAGTATGTGAGGAGGCTGTGAAGGATCCAGTCCCTTTACTCTGTGGACACTGGTCCTGTAAACAGTGTGTCTACTCATTCCGGGACGAGTACGGTGAAACAGCTAACTACTCCTGCAAGAAGTGTGGAAGGAGACCAGAAACAGATCAGGATCTCCAGTCTGTTCTACTGGAGAAGAAAATCAAGAGAGTGGAGATGGAGACGGAGAAGTTACAGGCAGAAAAGGAGACGTTTCAAGCAGAAAAGGAGACGTTTCAAGCAGAAAAGGAGACGTTTCAAGCAGAAAAGGAAAAGTTACAGGCAGAAAAGGAGGCGTTTGAACTCGAGAAAAGGAAACTCACTCTAGAAATTCAGTCATTGGAGCAAAAGGGCAAATACACCAACAATGATCAAGGTGATGTGATTCCAAAAACTAGAATCCCCTACATCTAAATACATGTATTAACAAACATTGATGATGAGTTGTTACAGAGTCCTGAGTCTCCTTTAAAGAGTTTGTTGTTGATGTTTCATGTTTTAAAAAAACTTTTGTCTTTTGCAATGTGTGTGTTCGTCCAGAACAGGTCAAACACTCCTCTGTCCTGGTTCTGTTCTGAAGGTCCTGTAAACTTTATGATGATGAGCTCAGATAGACGAGCCTGTAATTAATGTTACTCAGGTTAATAATCCGGTTAAGGACCAGGAAGTGTATTTTGATGTTTTGACCCTCCTGGACTTGTAGCAGCGTCCTGACTAGAGCTGCTGTCCCAAATGATTATTTTTCAAACGATTAAAGTAGCGAATATTTTTTCGATTAGTCGCTTAATCTAACGATTAATTTAAGAGTGAAAAAATGAAACATTCCCACACTTGAAGACTGTGTGCATGATTTTTTTGCTATGTGTTGCTCCACGGTGCTCGCGCTGCTGCTGTTGTTGATTGAATTCTTCTTCTTCCGTTTTAAACTATGGAGTCTACAGTGGTTGGCGACGAGCGTCCTGGTGCGTTACTGCCACCACTGGACTGGAGCGGGACAAGAGTTCATCTAGTAGCCTTTTTGTTTACATAGACCTAAAAGAAATGGACGGATAGACTCAGTTGAATTTAGTGGGACCCCTAACACTGTTTTTCAGTTGGCCTTCACTGTATGCTAGAGTCTTGTCCAAACACTACGGTTATTTCTCTACTTTGTGACCGAAAGACGCATAATTATGTCAGTGTTAGCTTCCCTACAACCAGACTAAACATTCTTCTTACGGACCCGAACGTTACATACAAGGTAGTTGAGCCTGTTTGGCCTTTTATTGTTTATGTAGAAAAATACAGAAGCTACATGTCGACACAGGATACATGTTAAATTATAGGATTTTTAAAAAATCCCAAATGAAGGGGCGTTCAATGAGGCGAGTGAAGGGTCGATATTCTCAGCCTCCGCGGGTCCTACCACTTCTGGATATTGTGATGCGTCAACGTGGCGTCCCGGTCCTGGTCCTGAGCTGTAGTTAATCAGGTGGATGCTGTTTTACCAACTTGCTATCTGAATGTTTGTTACATGAAGGAGACAATAACTTGTTGAGGCTTCACACTGTAAATATATATTATATTGCGATTTATATAATGATGTCATGTTGTTTTTATTACCTTAAACTGTTAGGATGTATTATTTTTCCTGTGAATTAAGTGCCTGACTGCTGTGATATAATCACTGTGCAATAACTAACTGTATTATTAAGAGTTTCTGTTGACAGATGTGATTGAAGCAAACATCAGCCCCACGTTATGAAGGGTCGATACGTTAAAGAGATATTCCAGGATAAAAGAAAGTACGGAGGGAGCAAGATGGCCTGAGGAGGCTGAGATGATGAACATGTTTTTGTGTTGCTTTGCTTTGATGCACTGACGCCCTTCAAAGGAAATACATTTACACAAAACAAGAAGCAGCAGACAGAAGGTGTCTAATTAAAACTACTCAGTTCTGCAGAGAGTTTAATCTCATCTGGACTCAGAACAGATCGTATAAAGAATGATGGTAGAAGTCAGGGAGCTGTCGTCACTGATGGAAGGAATCGTGGTTTTTACACAAACATATTAAATAACTTCTATATTGGTGATTGGGTTATTTCACACAAATCAATCCTGATCATTTTTTAAAGTTAATATGTTTCTGATTTTCTCTCTATGTTTTCATGTAACCTCTAAACATCATTAACCCGTTTACTGATTCATTTTATTGACATATTTTTCCCATGTTTAAAGGATCATTTGTTCCACTGATTCTTACATTTACTGACTTCAACTTAAATAAAACATTGTCATAAAAACCCTGTTTGTATTTATTTTAAACACACAAACCAAAAAGACAAATCTGTTAGTTGTGTGAAGAAAACTTAACATGATTGAACCTTCAAGCTACATTTCATCATTAAATAAATATCAGTGCATCCAGGTTCAATGTACCAGTTACAGATGTGTATGTATGTAGGAAGTCACTTAATAATTATCAGCATGATTAATCATTTAGTCTTTACAGTTTTTAAAAGAAATCTAAAAATGTGAATGTTCATCACAGACTCCCAGAGTCCAGACTGACGTCTATTATTGCTCATTTTTGTGAGTTGTGGCGTTAAAAAGAACTTTATCAACTTTGTGAAGCGAAATCTAGAACAGATTCTTACTTGTGGGGGTCTTTTTATTAATTCGGCAAAGGTTTCTTGTTAAAACGGCTTTTTATTCATCCATCAAACGTCATCTACAACTGTACTGACGCAGGTGGATGACGTTCCCAGACTCCCTTTAAAAGTCTAACTCTAACCCGAGAAACTTTATCAACTGTATGAAACGCTCACTACAACAAATTCTTAACAATTATGCACTTCTTATTAATTCGGCCAAAGTTATACGTCACAGTCTTTCCTTATTTGTGTAACAAATACGTTGCATCCGTTTGTTGAAGCGATAATCGTGTTTGTTCGCATACGGAGCGGGAATGAATTGAAATGATTGACTTTCCTCGTCGGATTCCGTACGCTTTACCGTACTAGGCGATGTAGGCGCGCAAGCAAATTTTAACTGGCGCCTCTACTACCGACCCGTCCGCCTGTAAACACAGAAGTGAAAGTAAGTTTTCAGAAGTGCGTCATCCACCGTGTCCGCTCGGTGCAGGACGAGGACAATGGGTACTTTAGTGGAGGAAACAAAGGAAGTCGACAGTAAGTTGTCCTTTAGACTCCGCGCTGTCTGTTTGGGTAAAGTTAGTTCTGCTGCGCTTCTACCTGTTGAATTACAGCCGTTACAGCACAGTTGTATCGACCGTTAGCCAGAGCTGTAGGCAGCACGTCCTGCTAACTGCTGCTAACTGCTGCTAACGGTCAACAACAAGACGAACAACTCGATGGTTAGATAAAGATGAACGTTTGGAAAAGAAGCCAGTGTCCTACTTTAATATGTAACAGAGAAATCTACATTTAAAGTTGGATTATTATTGTTTTAAAGCTGTTGAGGCCTAACGAGCAAAAGTAGCCGAGAGTCCTCAAAGTAAAATGGCGGCTGTGTTGTCCAACTGAAGACCATCAGGGTCAGAACCAGCAGGGTTAAACCCAGAGGGTCCAGCAGGGTCAGAACCAGCAGGGTTAAACCCAGAGGGTCCAGGAGGGTCAGAACCAGCAGGGTTACACCCAGAGGGTCCAGGAGGGTCAGAACCAGGACATGGTACTGTATGAATACAAACACAGCTACAACCAACAGGCTTCATCTTCTCTGCTCTCTGTTACAGCTCAACTCTTTATGTGTAGTTGTGTCCTCAAGGTCAAGTCAAATTTATGAACCCACGGGGGGAAATGAAGTTGCAGCCAGGTGTTAAGAAACACACAAGCAACGACACAACACACAAGATAATAAATAGCGATGGAGACACAAAACAACACAGACAGACAGAGACCAGTACATGAAGTTAAATACAGAGCAGGGTCACAACACGGAGAGGCCGAGATAAACAAGAGTCCAGTGTGCAAAGAAGCAGAAAGTGACATCATCTGAACAACAGACGCTGTTGGACCTTCTCATGGATCGCCTCTGCATTAGTCTGATTTACTATCTAGCACAGGGGCATTATGTAGTTTTTGAAGAATAGTTTAAACTCGGAATTGTTATATTTACAATATGAATGCAATAAGTGAATAAATCAGCTGTTCTCAGAGGAAAATAAGGTCCCAGAACACTGAAGATAGAAGGTGGCAGGGTCCGCCACATGTAAACACAGTAAAACACTATACATTGTGTTCTTTGAGGTCATTGTGTTTATTCAGTTTATGAATTTATGAACAGAGTTGGATTATTTAAAGTCAGTCAATGAAGATCTTTTTCTTCTGAATTTAATTTGTTCACCAAAACTACAAAGTTTGTATTTTCACCAATTAAATATTTGAATTATTAACATTTTCTTCTCCAAACTACAAAGTGCCCCTTCAGAAAGCATTTTGTACCAGAAGTAAAGTCTCTCATTCCATAATTTCAGTGTTTTATCCCATAATTATGACTTTGGCTCTGAGCTCTCATCAGGTTTGATTGTATTTCTTGTAACTCACTTTGCACAAAAGCTAAAGTAATATAATGTAAACATTGTGCTCCTGCAGATTGTCCTCAATAATCTCTGCCAACAATTTAAATTAACCCCAATTATCGATAAAATTATGAAATTTCTCATTTACAAGCCCTCTGATATTTTTTTTATTGTTATTTTTAGTGGAAATGCCCGAGAAGGAGGAGAAGGAGGAGAAGGAGGAGAAGCAAACTAACTCCGTCTCTTTTGAACCTCAGCAGCAGATCAGGTAAGAAGCAGCTGTGATATAAAACTCTCTGTATAAAGTTTGTATCAGCACATCAGGCCTTTATACTACATTAATCTAAAGTCTTCATGTTGAGTTTATAAAGCAGCTTGTTGAGGCCGGTCTCGTCTCCAGAGGGTCAAACACCAACATGCTGTCACGTCTGTAAAGGCGTCAGCTGTTAGCACGACCAGATGAGAACGTGTTGACTGTTGTTCAGCCTCACAAAGCTGCTGCATGTCTGCACACTGTAGAGTTGTTGAGTAGTTTCTACATCTCACTGACTGGATCATCTTCTCTCAACAGCCCACAGCTGAGTGAAGGAGACACAATACAGCAGAAGGAAGGGGAGAGTTTCAGGTAATCCTGCCCTTTTTACTTTTACATTCACATTAGAAGGTTTTTCAATTGATTCTAAAAAAGTATGACGCTGTGCAAAACATTAATAAAACAGAATACAATCACTTACAAACTGTGTTCACCAACAATAGTTTAATTTACTTTCTGTTTAATTAGTTTCACTCAGCGTCCCAACTTCTTTAGAATCAGTGACATAGATCTGATCTTAGTTGATGAAGAAGTTTCACATGATTAAAAAGAGTTTTCTGTTTTCAGACTGGAACCAATCTCCTTTTCTATCCCTCGCAGGGCCAGACGTCCAAGGTAATTTATTTCAGTTTGTTCTGTAACATATAGAAAGCCTCTGACATGTGAAATCATACTGAGGTGAGTTTATCAAAGATTTGTAAAGAGATAATGATGAAACCACTGATGACTGTGGTTCAAATTAAAGCAATATTACCCTCGAGGGTGATTTAACGTCATTTGAGCACGACAGTGATGAGGTCAGCAAGCAGCACTGAAGTGCTCAAATGACGTTAAATCACCCTCGAGGGTAATATAGCGATTATACAACTAATACCAACACAAATAAAATGTATAATCAAAATATATCCATGTTGATGGACAATTTGCTGTCAAATTTAAAGGTGTTTGTGAGTGTGCGTCAGTGAAAAGTCACTAGCAAGACCAGCATATGTTGTGTTTTGTTGCTGGTCTTTGCTGTTTTTTCAGCAGGGTGGTGTTTGACGACCAGATGAGAACGTGTTGACTGTTGTTCAGCCTGACAAAGCTGCTGCATGTCTGCACACTGTAGAGTTGTTGAGTAGTTTCTACATCTCACTGACTGGATCATCTTCTCTCAACAGACGTTTAGGCGAGAAGACACGTCATGTGGTGATTGAGAGGTAATCCTGCATTTTGTTTACTTTTACATTCACATTAGAAGGTTTAACAACCTGATTCTAAAAAAGTATGACGCTGTGTAAAACATGAATAAAAACAGAACAATTATTTACAAACTGTGTTCACCAACAATAGTTTAATTTACTTTCTGTTTAATTAGTTTCACACAGCGTCCCAACTTCTTTAGAATCAGTGTTACAGATGTGATCTCAGTTGATGAAGAAGTTTCACATTTTTACTATTTTTTTTCTTTATAATTGTTATCCTCACAGAATACATTACACAGCTGGTATTGATTTCTTGGTTCACAGTTATTGTCAAGAGGAAAAAAAAGCGGAAAACATCAGCATATCAAAACATAGCTGTTACAGTATTATAATTGTGTAATGTTCAAAGAAATTGCTGAGAACAAAACCTGCATATATTTGTATATTTATAAGAAAAAACAAAATTAACTAAAGACAGACTGAAGGTGGGATAACAAAAAAACAATGATGAATCAAAACGGGATGTATGGGCTTGTAACAACGGCTGCATTCACCTGTAGGGAGACCAAACAACCATATTGTCTGAGTTTATATGTGTGTATAAGACCAGGCAATCCTTCAAACCAACAGAGAGATGGACAAAGAAAGTGGGCAGAGACAAGTGATTTAGTTTCTAGGATGTGACTGTGACATTCGTACATAGGAGACCCATTTTGACCATGACTTTGTGAATTGATCCATTTGTAGGCGAAGTGAGAAAGTAATCTTTTTCATTATATATATTTCATTAACAATATTAGTCCATTCCTCTATTGTGGGGGAGTCAGGATGCAGCCAGTGTCCTGTGATGGTTTTCCTGCCAGCAGAAATCAGAGCACCAAATAGGTATTTGTTGAGATTCCCTGTGAGAAAGTTCATTTCTCCCAAAATAAAAGTTTTGAAATGATATGGTATTTTCATATGAAACATGTTTTCTAATATTTTGTGCATCTCTGGCCAGAACTGTACAATTACTGGACATTCCCAAAATATATGCCAGTGGTTTGCATCCCGGCTCCCACACATCCTCCAGCACCGTGGATCCTCTCCTGCAAAGTGAGCTTTCTCTTTAGGGGTTACGAAGAATCTGATTAAACATTTCCATGCAAATTCTCTCCATGTATGTGAGTTGGTGCATTTCCACTGAAACTCACAATAACTGTACCATTGCTCTTTGGGAATTTCGAAATTACCTTCTTTCTCCCAGTTATCTTTAATGTAGTCTGCAGAGTAGGTTTTTTTAATCATGAAGCCCTTATATAGTCTAGATGTAGTACCCTTGACTCGCTCTGATGAATAAGCACGTAATATCTCTTTCAGTATTGGGTCTTCTGGATCCACTGAATAGTTTCTAATAACCTTGTTGAAGTAATTACGTAGTTGTAAATACCTGTAGAATTCTTGCTTTTCTAAAGAATGATCTCTTTTCAAAGTTTGAACATTTTTAAGTTGTCCCTTATCTATTATTGAATGAAGATGTTGTTATTCCCTTAGTTATCCAGCTTTTTAAATCTAAGGTCCAATTGATTCGGTTTAAAGTCAGGGTCGTAGGCGCACCACCTAATTATTCCTAACTTGTCATGCAAGTTATATGTGTCTTTAATTGAATTCCAGGTTTTAATTTGGAGTTTTGTCCGCGGATTCTGCAACTTGTTTACACATTTTTCCAGGTCCTTATTGCCCAGTACTGCCAGAAGTGGAGGGTCCTTAATGAGTGATAGCTCGATGTCTTTCCACCTGGCATGGTAGTCTTGGTTACACAGATTTATCAATGGTCTAACTTGAGGTGAATAAAAGTAATCCTTTAAATTTGGTACAGCCATACCTCCTCTCTCTTTCGATAATTGTAATGTTTTAAACCTTACCCTGGGTTTCTTTCCCTGCCATATGAACCTGGAAATAATGTTATCCCACTTAAGGGGGGTACACACATAAGGATTTTATAAATCTTAAGAGATTTTTCATCTGTAGAGCCCCCACACATGAAGATTAAAAAATCAGTTTTGATCGTACTGTGTGTGGTGTGCTCCGATATTCTCAGCACAGGACACCACACACATAAAGATTATCTGTCTCACCGCCGATCTAGAATCGAGTCCTCCGAGCCAGAAATATCACGTGATCTACAGTAACCAATGGCAACAACCCCAACGTCACTGGGCTCTTCATAAACGGAAAAGAGCATAGACTGTATATATAAAAAAAAGTAAATAAAGGTTTTAATACATGGAAGACATAGAAGAGGGAATGATGGTGGTCCTCGGACTATTGCTGTCCGAAATATCCGTAAAAAAAAGAAGAGAGTGAAAAAATCCTGGAGACAGCGGAACAAGGACTTTATAGTCTACTGAGCGAGCTAGAGGTGAGTAGATTTATAGTTTATTTTTCCCATAGGAAAAGTTAGATCTCACCGCTGTTTTTATTTACGTCCGCTTCCGTGTTCCTCAGTCAGTTGGTCGGCTACGTTGCGTTTCACGTTACATTTCACGGAGAAGTGACTCAGGAGTCGTCGGCTTTCCCCACAGACATGAAGATTTTTCGTCGTAAATATTGAACAAGTTTAAAATTTACGATTGTCGGCTGCGACCCGTTTCCGAGCAAATTATCAGGACAAATTAACTCTAAATACAACACAGACCACAGGATAATCCTATAGGATAATCTTATAAAACAGAAGATAATCTTCCGTGGTCGGGAAGAGGTAAAATCGGAGCAAAATCAGCCCGATTATCGTTATGTGTGTACCCCCCTTTAGAGAATTGTTTTGTGGGTATTTCCACCGGAAGAGCCTGGAACAAAATAAAGGAAATAGTACACCCAGATATTTCATTGCATCCTGGTCCCAGTTCAGATTATATCTATCCTGAAGTTGTTTAGATGGAGTATAATTTTGTGTTAGGATTTGGGTTTTCTGAATATTCAGTTTATATCCTGCGTATTTACCAAAACTATCCAAAAGTTTAAATAATTCAGGAAATGAATAAGTGGGGTCTTTGAGGTATATTAATACATCGTCTGTGTACAATGCAATTATGTGTTGTTCCCCGTTTATAGTAATACCTTTTAATATTGTCAGATTGCCTAATCCATTGAGCGAGCGGTTCGATATAAAGTGTGAAAAGGAGTGGTGATAATCTGCAACCTTGTCTAGTGCCCCATTCTAATTTAATAGTGTCTGAGAGGTACCCGTTTATTTTAATGCGGGCAGTTGGATTATTGCATAGAGTACTAATTCCCTTAATAAATTCTTTATGAAACCCAAATCTCTCAAGAGTCTCATAAAAGAACTTCCACCTCACCGAATCAAAGGCCTTCTCTGCATCCAGGCTCACCAATAAGGCCTGTAACTTATGTTTTTGTATATGGCGCAAGATATGTAATGAGTGTCTAATATTATCATGAGTTTGTCTCTGGGAAATGAAGCCTGTTTGGTTTGTGTGTATAAGGTGGGGAAGGACCTCCTCAACTCTCTTGGCAAGAATTGATGTTTACAGTTTGTAGTCAGTATTCAGGACAGAGATTGGTCTATATGATCCACAGTCCAGTCTGTCTTTTTCCTCCTTCGGTATAACCAAGATTGTAGCTTCTCTCCAAGTTGGCGGGGTTTTTCCTTCTTTTAAAGCTGTATTAAATATGTTAAGAAGATTTAGTATTAAAGCTAGGGTCTGTAATGTTGTTCAGAAACACATTTTGTTATACTGTGTGAAATGATCCTGCTATCCTGAGAGTAGTCAATACATTATGTATTCAGAAAAAGGAATGAAAATAATCGGACCTCTGTGGCAGCTGCAGGACTGAGAAAAATCTGACCAATCCGTGCCGATTGGTCAGATTCCTTCATGTCTCGTTCTGTCCCTCCCTCCTCCGCGCGTGCACACCTTACGTTTCACTGATGCCGGAAATATTCAGCAAATACTCTGTTAGCACAGAGCTAATAAGGATATTCAGGGTGTAAAGCTCTCATGATTCTTTCTTCAACATTTCTTATTCACAAACGCTGCAGCGCTGCGTTGGTGTTTGACGACCAGATGAGAACGTGTTGACTGTTGTTCAGCCTCACAAAGCTGCTGCATGTCTGCACACTGTAGAGTTGTTGAGTAGTTTCTACATCTCACTGACTGGATCATCGTCTCTCTACAGGTCAATATGGGACTCGAGGTAATCCTTCATTTTCTTTACTTTTGCATTCACATTAGAAGGTTTTACAACCTTATTCTAAAAAAGTATGACGCTGTGTAAAACATGAATAAAAACAGAGCAATTATTTACAAACTGTGTTCACCAACAATAGTTTAGTTTACTTTCTGTTTAATTAGTTTCACTCAGCGTCCCAACTTCTTTAGAATCAGTGTTACAGATGTGATCTTAGTTGATGAAGAAGTTTCACATGATTAAAAACTGTTTTCTGTTTTCAGTTTGGAACCAATCCCCATCATTCCTATCCATCACAGGGTCAGACGTCCAAGGTAATTTATTTCAGTTTGTTCTGTAACATATAGAAAGCCTCTGACATGTGAAATCATACTGAGGTGAGTTTATCAAAGATTTGTAAAGAGATAATGATGAAACCACTTGTGGCTGTGGTTCAAATTAAAGAATGAAACGTGTTACAGTTAACAGTCAACTTAAGATATCAATTAAACTACTGCACAGTCTCTACATTTGAATCAGTGTAATATATATGTGTATATGTATGTGTATAGGCTGTCAAACGATTAATTTTTTAAATCACAATTAATCGCATTTTGTCCATAGTTAACTCGCGATTAATCGCAAATTAATCGCAATTTTTTTGGCACATTTTTTTCTGTTCTAAATGTACCTTGATGTATTTTTTAATGTTCTTAATACTTTTAACAACATAAGAAAGGGCAAATATGCTTGCATTATGAACATTTTTGGCGGGGGGAGGGGGGGGGGGGGGGGGCTCTCTGCATCTGCCCTGTGTTTGGCTTGCAAGTGATATTTGAGACTCAATGTACTTCGATGGTAAGTCATTTCATGTCGATAGTACATGCAGATAACTTTTGTCCTATCGACCGAACCATCTGGCTGTTTCGAAAGTAGTTTGCCGTTCATACCGTAAATGACCAAATAATATCCGGGTTTCAATTAACCACAGGGTCCCTTTAAACGCCGGTGCAGATGTATATTTTGGTAAATAACCGCCGGTTCCAAATAAATGTCGGGTCTAATTTTTATTTTTTTTTTAAATTAAGGAAGAAGAGGTGTCCACTGACACTGCACGTTTTTCTTCTTCGCCTTTTTCACGCAGTGTGCTGCTTTCTGTCAGTCAGTATCACACTGATGATCGCCATGGCTCCGGTGCAGCAAAACAATAAAAAGTACCACTTGAAATTCAAACTTTCTGTTAAAATATGCAGAGGAAAACTCGGGAGAAGCAGCCGCTAGATGTTTCTCTGTCGACCAGAAGAGAGTGAGAGAAACGGAGCTTCAGCGTCTGTCTGAGGAGGACAGCAACAGGGCCAGGCTGCCTGCTGGAGGGAGGAAGAAGGCTAGCGAGGAGCCTGAGATAAACATGCGGGGATGAGTTATCAGCAAACGGGCACGCCACGAGAGAGTGTCCCGCAAAATGATCAGGGTGATGGAGAAACAAATGTCCGCCACCGTGAGTGACAGCAGAGATGAGGAGTTTGCAGCGAGTGCTGGTTGGCTGAATCGTTTCCTCCACCGCAACAACTTCACTTACAGAAGGATGCCAGAGAATTCACCGAGAAGCTGGAGAAGTTTGTAATGTTTTCATCCAGGATTATTGTGAGGAAGGAATTAAACGCCTGTCCCAAATTGCCTTTTGGTCTGTTAAGTGATTGAAACAACTAAACCCCCCGGCTATTATTTGGTATTTTACGGTAAGTCCTTTCTCCATTTCCTCACTTTTCAGTCCACCGTGTTTTTCCCGAACCGCCAACCCTGCTGCTTCTTCTTCTGATTCCCTTTCTGCCACCCTCTGGATCAAGACTACAGGTGCCACTGACGGCCGTAAATCTTTCAATGCGCGTTTTGTTTTTTGTTTTTTTATACCGAGCGTTAATCGCACGTTAAAAAAATTAACGGCGTTAAGAGGATGTTGCGTTAACGCGTTATTAACGCGTTAACTTTGACAGCCCTAAAATAAATGAATGAATGAATGAATACTGTTGTTCAGCCTCACAAAACTGCTGCATGTCTGCACACTGTAGAATTGTTTAGTAGTTTCTACATCTCACTGACTGAATCATCTTTTCTCAACAGAACTGTACAGTCGGACATCCCACAGCCGTGTGAAGAGGAGCTGTTAGAGTTTGAGGAGGACTTGAGGTAATCCTGCATTTTGTTTACTTTTACATTCATATTAGAAGGTTTTACAACTGATTCTAAAAAGATATGACGCTGTGTGAAACATTAATAAAAACAGAATACAATAATTTACAAACTGTGTTCAGCAACAATAGTTTAACTTACCTTCTGTTTAATGAGTTTCACACAGCGTCCCAACTTCTTTAGAATCAGTGTTACAGACGTGATCTTAGTTGGTGAAGAAGTTTCACATGATTAAAAACTGTTTTCTGTTTTCAGAGAGTTCATAGCGCTCAGGGCTGCCCGTAAGAAGGTGCAGCCTAACGTTGTCCAGACGGTCAGACATCCAAGGTAATTTATTTCAGTTTGTTCTGTAACATATAGAAAGCCTCTGACATGTGAAATCATACTGAGGTGAGTTTATCAAAGATTTGTAAAGAGATAATGATGAAACCACTTGTGGCTGTGGTTCAAATTAAAGCAATATTACCCTCGAGGGTGATTTAACGTCATTTGAGCACAACAGTGATGCGGTCAGCAAGCAGCACTGAAGTGCTCCAATAACGTTAAATCACCCTCGAGGGTAATATTGCGATTATACAACTAAAACCAACACAAATAAAATGTATAATCAAAATATATCCATGTTGATGGACAATTTGCCCTCAAATTTTAAAGGTTTTTGCAAGTGTGCGTCGCGTTTCCATGGAAACACATGGGTCTGACTAATAACTGAAACAAAATCAGTCACGTCAGTAGACTCATATGTGTAATGGAACGTAGTTTACCACTCCAGCAAATAATCCAGCCCTTAGTAACGACCTAGCAACAGAAAGGATGTTCTAGTCCCAGATGATGAGCTCTGAGCTGACGTTAATGTTTTATCGCGATCTCTGAATTTCCCGAACTACACTACTCACAATAAGTTAGGGATATTGTTATTTACATGAGTGCTTTTCCTATTTGGTCTGAATTTTAATGAAATAAGTAAAAGTTTCCTTTGATATTACTAATAATGAATGAGAAGAAACACCATTTTCATTAGTTTAATATTTATTACCCCAAAAATTTAGACAATAACAAGGATAGCCCAAAACAACAAAAACTGACAATGTCAGTAGCGGGTGTTTCCACCATTTGCTACAATGACAGCTTGACAGCGACGTCTCATGCTCCTCACTAGCCTCATGATGTTGTTCTGAGGCAATGCGTTCCACTCCTCCACAAGTGCTACACGCAGTTCTGCCAGGTCACGTGGGGGTGGGGTACGATCATCCAGTCTCTGCTTCAGCTGGTCCCAGACGTGCTCTATGGGGTTCAGGTCAGGGGACATTGCTGGCCATACCATATGAGGCACTCCGACTTCCGAGCTGTGACAATTCTGGCACGATGTGGTGGAGCATTATCATCCATGATCAGAAAGTCTCTGAAGTGAAACAAACACTGTATGTATGAAATCCACTGAGTCTCTCACAATATCCCTAACTTATTGTGAGTAGTGTAAATCAAAATTGCACAGATAAACAGAAAATGCTTATTTTTATCACCCAAGTTATAACAAAGATGTTGATTTTTTTCTTTTATATTTTTTATAAAACATTTTGACCGCGGTCACAATAGTGACCAAGACGTTGATCAGGACGTAGTCTGTTCATTCCTGGACTGTTCCAGTTGATTGAGCTCTTCATGTGACATCGGCACAAATCTTTACTTTTGTGTCAGTTGGTTCTTCTCATCGTCCTCCAACCATTCATCCAAACTGAGACCGCCAAATAAATCAAAATTAACAACAAACCGATCCATTTTGTAGACAGTCTTGGTGGAGTAATATTTTGAGTAATAAGTCAGGCGTGCTGTCATGCTGATTTGAGCACGCTCTAAATGTCTTGTTGACCAATCAGATTGCTTGGTCGAAACTACTTGTTGTATAATAAAGAATGAAACACAACATATGCTGGTCTTGCTGGTGAAAAGTCACCAGCAAGACCAGCATATGTTGTGTTTTGTTGCTGGTCTTTGCTGTTTTTTCAGCAGGTTGGTGTTTGACGACCAGATGAGAACGTGTTGACTGTTGTTCAGCCTCACAAAGCTGCTGCATGTCTGCACACTGTAGAGTTGTTGAGTAGTTTCTACATCTCACTGACTGGATCATCTTCTCTCAACAGAACTGTACAGGAGGATATGCTTTACAAGTATTTGAGGTAATCCTGCATTTTGTTTACTTTTACATTCACATTAGAAGGTTTTACAACTGATTCTAAAAAAGTATGACACTCTGTGAAACATTCATAAAAGCAGAATACAATCATTTACAAACTGTTCACCAACAATAGTTTAATTTACTTTCTGTTTAATTAGTTTCACACAGCGTCCCAACTTCTTTAGAATCAGTGTTACAGATGTGATCTCAGTTGATGAAGAAGTTTCACATGATTAAAAACTGTTTTCTGTTTTCAGAGTGGCCAAATGTTACATTGAAAAATATGAGCACTACGCGTCGAGTTACTGCCCAAAAAGGTAATTGACTTCAGTGTGTTCAGTAACATACAGGAAGCCTCTGACATGTGAAGTGTACTGAGGTGAGTTATCTGTACAGAGATGCTGATGAAACCACTTGTGACTGAGGTTCATTCATGTTGTCTGTGGACCTGCAGAGTTTCAGCCTGAATAAAGAGACGCTTCACTTCTCTGACAGACTGACAGTCAGAAATTACATCAACACTGAATGTGTGTGTGTGTGTGTGTATATATATATATATATATATATATATATATATATATATATATATATATATATATATATATATATATATATATATACTATATATATATATATATATATATATATATATATATATATATATATATATATTATATATATATTATATATATATATATATATATATATATATACACACACACATATATGTTATTGATTAACCCCCCCCACACACACATGAGTGTTTTATATGCTTCTAACTGAACAACTGAACTGAATAACATAATTAAGCTTCCCCAGTACACACGAATAGTCTAATAGTAGCACATATAACAATAATAAAATGTATTTATCTCTGCTTTCAAGCGTTCGGGCAGCCATGGCGCAGGATCCCCGCATGCAAACGGCAGTGTGAAAGAGGCTAGTGAGTGAGTGTCACGACTTCCTGTATCTGGCCCTTCAAATTAAAAGCCCTCCAGCCTTTTATACACAGGCCAGCCGCCAGTAACATAGATTTTGACTTAATTTTGACAAGACACAGCTCCAAATGTTTTTTTTTTTTTTTTCTGCAACCAATCGACCAATGACTTTTTGGTCGACCAGTGCTTGGTCTACTATTTGGGGGCAGCCCTAGCTTTCTGTAACGTGAAGTATCTTGAATCTGACAGCAGATGAATGTTCAGAGGCCAGACTGAGTGTGTGTCTTGTCGTCACCCTACAGTCAGCTGACTGAGGAGATCTCTAGGTGTTCAGTGTGTGAGGAGGCTGTGAAGGATCCAGTCCCTTTACCCTGTGGACACCGGTCCTGCAAACAGTGCGTCCTCTCATTCAGGGACCAGAACGATTCAGCAGCTGACTACCCCTGCAAGAAGTGTGGAAAGAGATCCGAAACAGATCAGGATCTTCAGTCTGTTCTACTGGAGAAGAAAATCAAGAGAGTGGAGATGGAGACGGAGAAGTTTCAGGCAGAAAAAGAGAAGTTTCAGGCAGAAAAAGAGAAGTTTCTGGCAGAAAAAGAAAAGTTACAGGCAGAAAAGGAGAAGTTTCTGGCAGAAAAGGAAAAGTTACAGCCAGAAAAAGAGACGTTTCAGCCAGAAAAAGAGACGTTTCAGGCAGAAAAGGAGAAGTTAAAGGCAGAAAAAGAGACGTTACAGGCAGAAAAGAAGAAGTTACAGGCAGAAAAAGAGACCTTTCAGGCAGAAAAGGAGAAGTTACAGAAAGAAAAGGAGATATTTGAACTCGAGAAAAGGAAATCCAGTCATTGGAGCAAAAGGGCATCTACACCAACAATGATCAAGGTGTTGTGATTCCAAAAACTAGAATCCCCTACATCTAAATACATGTATTAACAAACATTGATGATGAGTTGATGAGGAGTCCTGAGTCTCCAGTTTGTTGTTGATGTTTTATGTTTTAGGAAACTTTCATCTTTTGCCAAAGTTTTCTGAAATGAGTCCAAAAATCATTTCTTCAATCCTGACGTGTGGTCGTCCAGAACATGTCAAACAGTCCTCTGTCCTGGTTCTGTTCTGACGGTCCTGTAAACTTCATGTGGATACTGAAGTCTGTCCTCAGACAGCTGGTGAGCTCGGATAGACGAGCCTGTATAAAATGCTCGTCAGGTTAATATCCGATTAATGACCAGGAAGTGTATGTTGACATTTTGACCTTCCTGGACTTGTAGCAGCGTCCTGAACAGCAGTTAATCATGTAGTTGCTGTTTTTACTGACTTGTTATCTGGATGTTTGTTATATGAAGGAGACAATAATTTGTTGAGGCTTCACACTACAAATCTATGTTTTTTATATATATATATATATATATATATATATATATATATATATATATATATATATATATATATATATATATACATATATATATATATATATATATATATATATATATATAATGATGTCATATTGTTTGTATTACCTTAAACACAGCATTCAGTTTTAACATCTGTGATTTTGCACAAACATATTAACTTTGATTTGCACAAACTTTTCTTGTACGTTACATTTAAGTTGCCTTTTAGTTTTCATGTAACTTCTTAATACAGTTACCCAGTTTACTTATTCATTTTATTGACATATGTCTAATTTTCACATGTTAAAGGATCATTTGTTCCACTGGTTGACTAACATCTACTGACTTTAACTTCAATAAAAAACTGTCATAAAAATCCTGTTTGTATTCATTTTAAACACACACATCAATGTACAGGTCCAGTTAATTATCAGCATGATTAATCATTTAGTCTTTACAGTTTTTTAAAGAAATTAAAAATGTTTGTCACAGAGTTAGTGATGGGAACGAGACCGCATCGAGACCGATCAAAAAGTGCAGATTTTCATGATTTACTTATGTTTAACATCACCCAAGTATCATATTCAACCGTTAAATTCACAAATGGTAGAGTGGGGATTGTTGGCTACAGGAGCAGTCTGGCACACCCTTGTCTACCAAACTTCTCTGAACAATACTTTAAGACTAGGAGCTCAGCTGGAGTCCAAATTTAGTAGGCCTATGGCATGATGTCAACATTGTATTAAAGTTAAAGGTGTTGGATTTTGACACTAATAACAGCAATATACGTGGATTTCATATTAATGACTATATATATCAATAGTTACATCATAACACGATTTACAATGTTCCAAAATCTTACTCATAACATACTGTATTTTAACAGTATACAATTAACAACAATATAGAGCCTTTTAGCCCCCCCCCCCAAAAAAAAACTGTCATAAGAGAAAAAGAGTTCAAAGTGTGGCATTTAATTTTACCAGCAAACAGTTAGTTACACCGTTAACACAAGTTACATTGCAATGTTCCAAAATTTTACTCCTCAGCTGCAAATGACCGAGACCGAGTACTAGTGCTAACATACTGTACATGCACACAAAGAGCCAGAGTAATCAGATACGCTCTGGGAGCCCATCTTTGTTTGCTTGAACCACATACATACAAATCATGAGTTAATGTTAGTGTTACGTTCACAATACATGGAATGACACGACAACCAAAGATTGATGAGTCAAAGTTGGAGTGACAGTAATGATTTATTTTTTGTCAACAGAAAATCAGAAGAGGCACACAAAATGTGGGGGAAATGTGGGCATGGTGGTTGTGCCAAATAAAATAAAAGAATTATAACAAAACATGGCCTCACTAGACTCTATCTGAAAGAACCAAAAACAAACAAAAGCCTAACTATCTTATCTAAAGAAAAGCTTCTCAGAAACATACACGGGTGGCACCAACCAATATCCTAGTGTCTCTAGACATGAAAATAACTAAGGGTGTAGGAAAATGTATAGGGTACCCCAACTCACCTATCGGCCCACAATTCCCACCACATACCTCTAAGTCTTTCTAGTTCTGCTCACACACACACACACACACACACACGTGTCAGGCAGGCCAGACACATAGCAAAGGAAAGAGAGCTTGTGAACTCCGTTGGCCGGTCCTTTTATTCCTGGCTCTGGGTGCAGATAGGCCAACTCCAAGCTCACACGCTGAAGTCACTCAGGTTGATCACCTGAAAACACAGGAAGGGAGGAGGAGGAGGAAAACGGGGGAAAACACAACACACATACTTGGGCCCTTTCTGGCACGTAACAGTTAGCTAAAATAGAATTATCCTCTTAACTTACCTCTGGTTGTGTTTCTGTTGAATGTGTCTGTTGAAGTTTGATGTGGTCCCAGACGTCTCAGTGATCAGAGTGTGGCAAAATTTGCACTCGGCACTGTGTTTTTTCCTTAAACTTCCCGATTTGACTGTTTTGTGGTTCAAATATCAAAATTTTATAATCGCCGATTGCTCACTCATCTTTGCTAGTTCACTGTTCAACCCACTCCAGAAGAATAACGTAAACTGCTGTGTGCGTGTGTGACGTTTGGGCAAACATCAACATTATCAATATCTTTCAAAATCGTTGCTGCGCAGCGTAGCACCATGGGATTATCACACCAGCCAATATTATGATTTTTTAAAAAGTGAATATTAAAATAAGAATATTTGTAATGATTCATATTTTAGGATATACCATGAAATATACACATCGAAAAACATGGGGTTAAAGGTCTCGTGGTCTCGGTCTAAAATTACGAGTCCCCCTCCTTCAAATGAAGGACAAGACCGAGTCAAGGCCGAGTATTTTTGCTTTTGAGACCGAGACGAGACCGAGTAAGCAAAAAATGGTCCCAAGACCGGACTCGAGTACTACAACACTAGACAAAAGTCAGAAGTGATCAAATGGCTTCTTTTGTCCAACAAACAGTCTAAAACCAATTCAATTCAAACTCAAAATTTCAGTATTTACAATATTAATCAGGTAATAAAACTTTTTTCCAACAGTGAATAAAAACAAAGCTGTTCTCATAGAACATTGTTGAAGCCAGAAAGGTGTCAGGGTCCGCCACATATAAACAATGTAAGAATTTGTGTTGTCTGTTAAGGTCAGTTTGTTTATTCAGTCATGAAAAAGAGAGTTTGATTATTTAGTCTATTAATCAGTAAGTGAAGATCTTTCTCTTCTGATTAACATTTATTTCCCATAACTACAGACTGCTCCTTTAATTAAGTATCAAAATAGTAGTTTAATAGCTCCCATAGTTCATCACTGGTGGAGGGAGTATGATGGTACTTCACTCTAGTATGTAACATAACATGTAAAAAACTGTTTTTTTCCAGCTGTCTTTTGTGTCATTTATATGTATTTGAATATCTGACGTAAAACTTACACGACACTGCAAACACCATTAAATGTCCTTCATTAACACGTAATTTCAGTTTTCTTTGGGTTATTATGCGAATTGATTCATGTGTAAGAGAACATAATGGCTCGTTCACCTTGTCAGATCTGGATGAATGGTTCACTGGGTTTGGCTGACAGCGGAGGGAGGGCTGGTCCAGACCAGGCTGGGCCGTGCCGGGCTGGGCTGGGCCTGCTGCCGCGGGTCCCAGCTGTCGCTCCCTCCCTCCCCACACACAGAGGGAGGGAGGGAGGGTGGGGCCGCTTCATCTCATGAGCCACAATAAGAGCCCGGACTCCTACAAAAGAAAAGAGGATACATGTGATACACCTGAAACAAGACACGGCTGAGTAAAGTCATCGTCAGATCGATGCTGTTTGGTCATGGAGGCCAAAAACCGAGAAGGTGCTGCAGCTTCGACTTTGGAAAACAAACGAATAAATACACAAATAAAGCAAGAAAGAAATCCCGACAACTTCTCTGGGATGGAAGTGTGTTCCTCCTCTAAATATTATTGAGCAAAAAGAGCAGAAACATGGGGAAAGTTCATTTATCAACATATTACATGTTTTTAATCTGCACATAAAACACGTGTATCAAATTAAACAAAGTGTTGTTTTTATTGGCCTGTTTCCAGTCTTTATTCTAAGATGAACCATCAGCTTCATATCAAACACAGACGTGAAAGTCGGATCTATCAAATAATCCGACTGTAAACAATCTCGAATTAACCAAATTAGAAACTTAAACTTCCATCTTTCCGTCGGCCTGTTATTGTTATTTTACTTGATGACTGCGCAATAGATATCAGATCATTGATGGGTGTCTGTTTTGTTGCTAATTATTAAAACACAACGTTAATACTCTTCAACTAAAAGTATAAATTGTCAAAGTGACATCAAGAGCCGTGCTGACATAATGTCATCAAATATTTACTGGCTAATGGATCATCTTTTATTCAGAGGTTTTGGTTCTTAATCATTTCACAAGTCTGTTTTGTAACTTGTTAAATAAAAATAAAATACATATATTATTATTATTACTATGAACAGTGATGTAGAAACAATATCTAATATCATAGTATTCAGAAGGACAACGAAAAGTACCAACCAACACATTTGAAGCTAAATTAAGACTTTAAATGTAATAAATACAGATAAAGAAGTCTAAAAACGACATGTTGTGGTTTTAAAAGGGAGTTATTGTATGTGCCAGAGTTTGTTAGCTTGGCCGTACGGGGGGCTTCGTATTTTCTGTACAAATATGGCGGTGGTATCATAATGTTAATTGTTTAATAAATAAAATAAACTACCACCTCCCTGTCTCACTTGCTAATATCATATTTGGTTAATTTGTGGTTTCTTGGCCCGTTTTCTCTCGTTATTCTAAGCTAGTGGTAAGTTAGCTCATAAAAAAAGTACCAACCGACAACTTTGAAGCTAAATTAAGTCGATAAATGTTAAAATACAGAAAAAGATATCTAAAAACGACATGTTGTGGTTTTAAAGGTAGTTAATGTATGTACCAGACTACATCGCGTTAGCTTGGCAATATGTAACGTAACTCTTTTCTACAGTCAAAGCTAACGGTCGCCTGGTTCAGGCTTCATATTTACTGTACAAACATGACAGTGGGTATCAAAATGTAAATTGTTTAATAAATAAAATAAACTACAACCTCACTGTCTCACTTGCTAATATCATATTTGGTTAATTTGTGGTCTCACAGGGATTTCTTGGCCCGTTTTCTCTCGTTATTCTAAGCTAACATTAAGTTAGCTTATAACAAAAAGTACCAACCAACAACTTTGAAGCTAAATTAAGACTTTAAATGTAATAAATACAGATAAAGAAGTCTAAAAACGATGTGGTTTTAAAGGGAGTTAACATGTGTTCCAGACTACATCACGTTAGCTTGGCCATATGTAACGTAGCATAACGTAACCTATAGTCTTTTCTACTGTCAAAGCTAATGGTCGCCTGGCTCAGGCTTCATATTTACTGTACAGACATGGCGTGGGTATCATGATGTAAATTGTTTATTAAATAAAATAAACTACAACCTCACTGTCTCACTTGCTGATACCATATTTATTTAATTTGTGGTCTCTTGGCCCGTTTTCTCTCTTTAGTCCAAGCTAACGTTAAGTTAGCTCATAACTAAAAGTACCAACCAACGTATTTGAAGCTAAATTAAGACATTTAATGTAATAAATACAGAAAAAGAAGTCTATAAACTACATGTTGTGGTTTTAAAAGGAGTTATGCTATGTGCCAGACTACAGCACGTTAGCTTGGCCCTACGTTACGTAACGTAACTTTTTTTAAGCTAACGGTTTCCGTGACAATCGTTATGTTAATTGTTAAAAATAAAAAATAAATAAAAATCCGCCAAATGTGATTTGACTCCTTTAATCTTACAATTTTCTATTAATTTAGTAAAAATAAAAAAATAAAAATGTTGTTGTTCACCTTTTTATTTTAAATATGTTGGTGCGGATGTAAAATGGGTGATTTTATGACAGTAAGACAATAAAACTAAACTGAATGTGAGACAAAAGGCAGAGAGGAGGAGGAGGAGGAGGGGGGACGTTGTCATCACGTACAGCCGCGGAGGAGCAGGGAGAGGCGGGGAGGAGGAGCGGGGGGAGCGGGGAGGAGGAGCGGGGAGGGGCGGGGTGTTCAGCCGGTCTCTGCTCTCTCTCTGCTGCAGCGGCCATGCTGCTGTCCGCCGCCTGTCTCGGTGCATCCCGGTCCTCCGCCGGTGTTTCCTGCCCGCCGCTGCATCCCTGAATCCCGGGTTAGCGGACCGGCCTGGGCCGGGTTGTGAGCGGATCAGTCCGGCTAGATCCACCGGAGCAGACCGGAACAGGCACCGGGGGGGAAGAAGAGAAGGAAGGAAGGAAGGAAGGAAGAAGGGAGCCTCCATAGCAACAAACCGGTCTCACGGCATTATTGGTAGGTGCCTCCCTCTGTGTGTGTGTGTGTGTGTGTGTGTGTGAATGGCGCTGTCAGCACAGCTTAGCATGTTTTGGGCGGATGCAGGGTGGATGAATGATGGAGGATGGATGATGGAGAGAGTCCGTCCCTCCTTCAGATGGAGGTTCAGGTCTGCAGCATCACAGGTTGATGATGGAGCTCCTGTTCTGGATTTGGGCTTCAGGTGGATTTAATCTGACTGGGAGGTGACACGTCTCTGTAGCACGCCGGCTGCTTTAACTCCACTCTCACGAATGCAGACCGTGTTGGAAGGTTAAAAAAAAAAGGTGCTGGTGATTTCCAGCCATCGTTAAGAACAAGTCCTCCCTCCATCTTTCTGCACCAGGTGAGCTCAACGTGTCAGCCGTTACGTATGTTCGTCTCATGTCAGTGATTGTCGTCTCTGTTTCTGTCAGTGATGGACGGATGTTGAAGACCCTCCACCACCACCACCACCCCCTAAAACACACTGGATTACCAGGACTGAACCGTGATCGCTCGGACTCACCGGGTTTGTCCAGGATCTACATTACAATCGGACCGAAACAGTGCAGGAAGGTCACAGCGAGGACACGACCGAATTATCAAGTAGGGAATAGACGTCTGCTGGGGGAACGGTGGATTTATCCTAAATTCCTGCTCGAAATCAGCAAAAGAGGATCGTTAAAGGCGAAGACGATCCCTTAATCTGACAGTCCGAGGTCCGGTTCTGGTGGACTTAGGCTGATTTGTGGATTAAAGCGTCAATGAAATACTTGAGTTTCAGAAGTCTTTGAGTTAAAGGTTCTGACAGTGTCCCACTTTAACGGTTTCGTTCGAGTAGAGTAGGTCTGGATGTGCAACACGGATCCTCGGACCACATCCTCCATCTTTTTACTGGTATTAGAACTGGTTTACAGTTAAACAAAGGTACCAACGCCCAGGACCGGATACAGGTAAAAAACAACCGACCAACTGGACTACAAAGACCTCAGAAGTCTTGAGGGTTACGGTAGAGAATCTACAACCACGTTTTGAGGACTAGAACCAGATCCAACTGGTTTATAAAAAGGATACTGGTCTTACATCACGCTGAATGGGATTATAAGATATCCTGATACCAGCGACTAATCAACCAAGGTTCTCTTGTCGTAAGAGGCCAAAGGACGGTCAGGAGGATAAGAGTCCCTGTTCATGGTCTCTGGGAGATGAATCTTGAGTAGCAGGATCTGTGTTGAACTCTTCCGGACCACATCATGTCTTTGAGCAAGACCCTCGAGCTGGAGCACTTCGATGAACGCGAGAAAGTTCGCCGCGGTCGCTCCACCCGCACCAAGAGGGATGACTCCACCGCCAGCGCTGGTGGCGGGGGGTCCGGCCCCAGCTCCCGGGGCAGCAGCCTGGTCCCTAGCCCCGCCCACAGCGCCAACTGCAGCTACTACCGGACCCGAACCCTGCAGGCACTCACCTCGGAGAAAAAGGCCAAAAAGGTCCGGTTCTATCGCAATGGGGACCGCTACTTTAAGGGTCTGGTGTACGCCGTGTCCAGTGACCGGTTCCGCTCCTACGACGCGCTGCTGATGGAGCTGACGCGCTCGCTGGCGGACAACCTGCACCTGCCGCAAGGAGTGCGCACCATCTACACCATCGATGGCAGCAAGAAGATCACCAGTATGGACGAGCTGGTGGAAGGTAGGACCTCCTCTTTGGTGTATCTGATATCACTGTGTCGGTGTTGTTCCTAGAACTTTACCACCATGGACCCAGAAACTGTAATATTTACTGAGATAGTTATTGGACCGTGAAAGTGTCGGACCCTCGAGATGTTCCGGGAACAACACCGATATCAGATTGTTGCTTCTCTTTACTTTATACTGTCGGTCGATACCGATCTCATATCTGTAGGTACAGCTTGTGGCGGTGGCAGCTAACTGAACAGATCTGTTTCCAGTCTTTATGCTAAGCTAAGCTAAGCTAAACTAAGCTAAGCTAAGCTAAGCTAACTGCCTGCTGGCTCAAACTCCTGGCAAAAAAAGCCAAAAAGCGGATTTCTGAAAACGTTTATTTTAGTGAGAAAAAATAAATGTTTTGATGCAGAATCAGTTGTCCAACTTTAGTTATCTCTGATGTGATAACGCCCCCGACCGACCGGTTCTGACCCGAGCCCGGTGAACACACTTGTTGTGGTTGGATGGCTCCCGGCTCTCTTTAATGGACTGCTGTTGGCTACAGAAGCCTGATCCGTCTCTGACCCCTGGACCACCTTGTTTAATCAGAACAATCAGGTAATCTCCTAATTTATCTTTCTGAAACAAGCGAGTGAAAGTCAAAGTTTACCAGCAAACAGTCTGATGGTGCAGCGCGACTCAGAACATTTAATTCTAGTATTTTTGTTTGAGGTTATGTAGTCGATGTTACATCTTTTAAATATGGTGGTTTATTTTGACAGGCGGTTAAAAGAGCTCATTGTGAGTGAAACTGTCTCTCGTGGGAATCGATGGACTTCAACTGCAACACTCAGTCGTGATCGTCCGGACTTCCTGTCACTCTCTCCAACGATCAATCGATTGATCCTCCTCTTTAAACCTCCTCACTGTCTCCGTCCTGTTTGCTCCATCTTTCTTACCCAAACACACCTGAATTATTTATTTTGTTGTACAGCAGCAGCAGCAGGATAATAGGCAGATAATCGATACATCCAGTGTGCCATTGAGGAAGTAACGTAACATAAATGTATAAAAGATGGACGACAGTGTTCATGTTCATGCGTGTGAGAACGTTTCTTTACAACTTTTAAGTCCGGTCCATATGCTCCGTCGCTGTCTGAAGTCATTTAGCCTGAAACAGACCAGTTACATCACTTACCATCAGTATTGACGAGTGGCTGGTTGTAATGTCCGTTAATGAGAGTCAGAGCAGGAAGCCGTTCAGCCCGAGACGTGCTGAGAGACGGATGCATCACTCTTCAGCTCTTTGAGGAATTAATAAACTACAAACAGAGCAGAGCGCGACGGAAACTCGTCAACCACGACTTCTCCGAGCATCCCAGTGTTTGTTTGGAGGCTTTAACAGAACCAGAACCTACAGAATAATGTCAACAGAAGTGTGTTTACTGCACTGAATATCAAACATTTACGTGTTTGTAGAAGAGTAGCTGTGACGGGAAATAAGACTTGAGGTACGAAACTAGAGCTGCAATGATTAATCAATTAAGGTGTCAACTATTATTCACCATCTATTATTCGATTTGAGGAATATTTAAAAAGAAGAACAGTTTATTCTGGTTTCTCACCTCCTCTATGATGATTAACTGAATATCTTTTGGTTGAGCACAAAACAAGAAATTTGAAGACATCGTCTCGGGGTTTGATTGATATTTTCCACCATTATCTGATCAATCTACTAATCAATTAATCAGGAGAGATAATCAACACAGATGTTGGACTGACTGCCACATTCAAGTCGTTTGTCTTGTGAGCATTTAAATCGTCTCACCACGGTTGTACAGTTGTGCGATCAAATAATAAAGATCTATTTAATCTCGAGTGTGTTAATAAGATCCCAGAACGCTGGTTGAAGCTGGAGAGGTGGCGGGGTCCGCCACGTACAAACACTGTGACACAGAATAATCCTCTAAGGTCAGTTTGTTTTATTCAGTTTATGAAAACAAAGAGAGTTTAATTAATGGACAATGAAATGAGTCGTTAAAGCTCGAGACTCGACTGATACTCATCTCAGGAAATGGTGCAAGTGACAGAGCCACATTAACCAACTGACAGGAAGTGACGCGACGCTCTACTGGGTTTTAAACTCAGTGTGAGATGTGTTAAATACGTCTATAATACGTTCACGCCGCAGCAGCAGGACCAGAACACAAAGATCATTTACTTTAGTGACATAAAACAGAAAAATCAGAAGCTGGAATCAAACAATTTCTGTCCTTTTTCTTCTCGCTAAATGACGACGCGAACAAAAGTCATGGTCGTGTCACGGCCTTTCAGCGGGAATCGAACCCGTAACACAGTGCATGGTGTCGCTGCCTTGCTCTGCTGCAGGTCAGTCGACACACAGAAGGTGTTCTGTGTTTAGACGCTCAGGTATTTGAATAAAAAATGAAAAAAGAAAACCCCAGAGCGGCTCGTCAGGCTGGTTTGAATAGCAAAGTGAAAGTCAACACGTGGAGAGACAAGGTCACACACACACACACACACACACACACACACACACACACACACACACAACTCTGCAGGTGTGTGTGTGTGTGAGAGAGAGAGAGGAAAGGTGTGTGTTTGAGGGCTACACAGGCTGACGTGTAGTGAGAGAAAGGTCCAGAAGTTGGTGTGTTCATGTCGTCTTAAAGGAGCAGTTCACCCAGAAACGTTGATGGAGCTGATGGAGAGTCAGGTGATGGAGCTGCGGTCTCGATTAAAACGTAAAAACATCCTGATTCTAAAAGACTTCTACGTTAGCCGAACGCGTCTGTTAGCTGTGATTGAAGACGTAAACGCTTCACTGTGTTTATTATATTCATAATATTCAGTCTGCGTCACAAACAAATACACGTTAGAGCGTTTTAAAGTTGTAGTTCATCACCGTTGAGACGCTTCAGTAGATTAAAAGTTCAAGATATCATGTTTTTTTGTGAGTATGATCGTCCCCTCTCTGTTTCTGTATCATATATATATAATATCAGACACTGGACGGTGCCGGTTATTGATTTCCGTGTCGTCTTCGTGGATCGTTCTGAGCGACGGCCCGTTCAGATTCTCACCTCACGTTACAGTCAGAGTGTCGAGCTGAGAGAGAGAGACGGGAGAGAGTCTGACATCTGCTGTCACCTTCACTCCATCCACCGTCCACACACACACACACACACACACACACACGCACACACACACACACACACACACACACGGCGTTGTGTTACTCCAGTTTTCAGCCTCTGTCCCTGAACTCACCTCTCAAAACGATTGTTCGGTCTGTTACAAGTCAGAGAAAACGCTCAGAGTGACGTCGTCAAGTTGGTTCTGTTGTCCAACCAACAGTCCGAAACCCAAACACTCTAAATTTATCATCACTAAGATGACGAAGAACAGCAACAAATCAACACATTTAAGAAGCTTGTTTGGAAGAAATGATGCAACATGACGTGCAGATCGATAACCAGCAGCTGCACGTTCTCAGAAATCCAGTAATTAATTATATTCTTACATATATTAACATGTTTCTGAAGAGTTGGATCTAATAATCTGCATATTTCTGATCATCAGAATCAGTGTTAAAACTGCTACATTTTCTCTGACTGCAGTCTACAAATTAGCTGACAGATATCAAATTAAGTGGATTTAAAATGTGGCAGAAAGTGGAAGTAAGTGCGTCGATGTTCGGTATCAAAGCTTCTCCTTCTCTCTGTCGTTCCTCAGGCGAGTGTTACGTCTGCGCCTCCAACGAGCCGTACCGAAAGGTCGAGTACACCAAGATCTCCGTCCCGAGCTGGAAGCCCGGTGCCAGCGTCGGGATCGGCCCCCCCGCCTCGAGCCGGCCCGCCACGGCGTCCGCGGGGGTGTCGGCGAGCACCGCCGCCCCTAAAGAGCGTCCTGAAGTCCGGGAGGGGAGGGAGAGCAAAGACTACATCAAACCCAAGCTGGTGACGGTGATCCGCAGCGGCGTGAAGCCTCGCAAGGCCGTGAGGATCCTGCTGAACAAGAAGACGGCGCACTCCTTCGATCAGGTGCTCGCCGACATCACGGAGGCCATCAAGCTGGACTCCGGCGCCGTGAAGAGGCTCTACACGCTGGACGGGAAACAGGTGAGGAAGAGTTTTAACTTCCACAGGAAACGTGTTCACATTCAGCAGGTTGAGATCCGTCAGATGGCAGAGAGACGACTTCTCTGATCAGACTTCAGATACAGGAAGAGACGCAGCGGATCAATATCTGTGCAGGAGGAAGCAGAGAAACAAACTTCAGTGGTCAGTTTTCTTTAGACAGACTTGAACTTCGAGGCTTCATATGAAACGTTTGGTAACATTTTACACAGTTGGAACAGGAAACAGGATGAAATGATGAAGTTCTGACATCTGATAGCCAAAAAAAGTACAAGGAACAGCAGCTCGACTGATACGCAGAGGCAGAAAGTCCAGTTTTTAAATATTTCAGGCTGTTTTTATGGCTTTTGTTTGATGGTTGGCAGCAGAGAGACGACAGGAAGTGGATGAAGGTCGACCTGAACCGGAGACGTTGTGTTTCACGTTCAGTCGCCTTAAAGCACTAAAACCCTCTGAGACAACACAAATGAATCTGTTTCAAACTGAAATAAGTTCTTTAGATGTTGGTTTTACACGTGTGAAGAAGTTTATCACTCTAACACGTCATCGACTCGAGCGACTGCTGATATCAGTGCAGCAGACGAATCAAATCACCTGCACTTCATCCTGGAAGAAGTCCTGTTCTGTGTTCTCAGCGAGCGTCTTTAAGGACTCGTCGTCAGCTCGAGGTGTCGGGACAGCGAGTTCAGCCTCTTTGAAGCTCATTATTCAGCACTTTCAGCTAAATGCGGCGTCCGTCTGTTTGAAGCCGGCGAGCTGCGACAGTCAGCGGCTCCAAACAGACGCTGATCCTCTCTGAAGCAGAACCGAGCCGGAGAGAGCGTGGATTTAAAAACGTCTCACACGTTCACTGCTGGGAGGCTATTTATAACACACACACACACACACACACACACACACACACACACACACACACAGACACACACAGTGTTTGAAGTTACAGATAAGACTGTTGGCTGCGACACAATGACAGTGAAGGAAATCAGAGACAGCAGAGAGCTTGTTGGAGTAAACACACACACACACACACACACACACACACACACACACAACTCTGTGTCTGCAGTGTGTGTGTGTGTGTGCCTGCAGTGTCGGCCTTGAGAAAGTAAAAGCAACGTTTGCGTCGCTGCCTTCAAAACAAAAGCAGCCATTACAGGACGGCTCTTAAGCATTTCATGCTTTTATTTTTAAAGTACCTCTCCCGTGATATATTTCCTTCATTACATACTGTAATAATTAATTTAAAGAGAGTTTACAAAGTCTTAAAGTATCTGATATTAAATGAACTTAAGTATCAAAAGTACAAAGAAACAGATATCATGTTCAGACGTGTGTATATTCTGTTTACTAGTCGTCGTCTCATCTTCAGTACTTCTTGATTATCAGACGTAAATATTCTTCTTCGGCTCTGATGCAGCATGTAATCTGAAAAGTAACTAGTAACTAAGGTCGTCAAATAAATGTAGTGGAGTGGAAGTAAAGTGCAAGTACCTTTAGATTTGTACTTAAGTAATTGAGTAAAAGTGCTTAGTTACATTCAGTGGTTTGTAACTAGTAACTAAGGTCGTCAGATAAATGTAATGGAGTAAAAACAAACAATTTTGCTTCCAAAAAGTAGAAGAAAATGCAGAAAATGTAACAGCGAAGTAAAAATACCCCAACATTGTAATTCAGTACAAGTACTTAAGTAAATGTAAGTAGTTGGATTACATCACTAGTATTTAGTTACATCAGTAATAGTAACTTAAAGAGAAATACTGATGTTTACGCTAAGTCGAGGCTTTTATTTTGAAAGGCAGTGTGTCATGACGAGAGGCTTTTATTCTCTTCAGACTGAAAGAAACAAGGCCGAGTGTGTGTGTGTGTGTGTGTGTGTGTGTGTGAGAGAGTGTGTGTGTGTGTGTGTGTGAGTGTGTGTGTGTGTGAGTGAGTGTGTGTGTGAGTGAGTGTGTGTGTAACTGTGTGTGTGTGTGTGTGTGTGAGTGAGTGTGTGTGTAACTGTGTGTGTGTGTGTGTGTGTGAGTGAGTGTGTGTGTAACTGTGTGTGTGTGTGTGTGTGTGTGTCCTCCCCTCGTCCTTTCAGTTTGTGCAGCCACCTCAACAGCGGGACAGAAACCCCATCACACACACACACTACACACTGCAGTGTGGTTGCCATGGTAACCAGCCATCCAGTAACAACCCCTTTCCTCCTCGCCACACACACACACACACACACACATACACACACACACACACACGCACGGTGCAGTTCCGGAGGCGTTGAGTAAAAAAGTAAACGTTGGTGACGGAGGAGGAAGTGAGAGGTAACATGGAGGACAAAAGGAGAAGAAGAAGAAGAAGAAGAAGAGGAAGTGAAGTTATTGTGTACATTCACAAAGACACACTTGTGTATTTACAGTACGTGTGACAGTTTTACGCGTCGTTACAATCCCTCTGTGAGCTCGCTCTCTCTTTCAGTTGTCTTAATAAAGGAACAGTGCACTCAAAGTATACACACAACCAATGTAGGATACTTCTCTGTTACCAGTGGAGAAACTCACCAGACTCCCTTTGAAAATCACTCAATTTTGTGAGTCACTGCGTTAGAAGAAACTTTATAAACTATGTGAAACTCTGTCTCTGACAGATTCTAAGTTATTTGGGCCTTTATATGAATCCGGTATTAAATAAAATACATTTAGTTGTTTGTCTCCTTGTAACAGTGTCCGTTTGTAGCAGCCTGTCTGAAACAGCCTGTCTGCTTCTGTGACTGAAGTGTGTCTAACCTGTGAACACCAAGCAGCTGTGTCAACACTGTTTACACTGATTTCAACATTTTGTGACAGTAAACGTGTCACAGTTAACAAATTCAGTCATGAGTGACCAATATTAGATACTTCTTTGTCGCCCATGGAGAAAAATCACCAGACTCCCTTTGAAAATCGCTCGATTTAGTGAGTTGTTGCGTGAGGAGAAACTTTATGAACCGTTTGAAATGCCATCTCTAACTAATTCTTCGTTATTCGGGCCTTCTTGTTAATTCTGCAAAAGTTGAACTTTATTTTTCTGACTGCTTTTGTGTAAAAACATCCTGTCTTAATGTTGTACATGTTTCTTTTCTTTAAAAATGAGGACTTGAGATTTCCTGAAGCTGTTAGAAATGCGGGAGCTGAAATAAAACAAAGTGAATAATCCTGCCCGGCTGTGCTCAGGTGAAAGACAAATCCTCCTGCCTCCTCTCCGTCCGTCTGTCTGTCTGTCTGTCTCTCTGTCTGTCCGTCTGTGTGTTTAAATCCGGGACATTCTGATGAATGATTTGTAGTTAATCCTGAAGACAGTTCTTAGACAGCACACTGTGTGCTTGTTTCTGTGTCCATTGAAACGCCTGCCAGCAGAGAACGTGATTAGAATAATATTCCCAGCTGTCGTCTGCACACACACACACACGTCTGGTTGATTCATCTGTGTGTGTGTGTGTGTGTGTGTGTGTGTGTGTGTGTGTGTGTAGCTGACCTGTCTGCAGGACTTCTTCGGGGATGACGATGTGTTCATGGCGTGCGGGCCGGAGAAGTTTCGCTACGCTCAGGACGACTTTGTGCTCACACACAGCACCAAAACACCGACTTTTGTCAACGGTGAGACACACACACACACACACACACACACACACACACACACACACACACACACTTTTTAACACTTTAATTTACTGAACTTGATCATTTCTGACACTTTGAGGACGCAGCACTTGAACTTTCTGTTTCAGTTTGTTTCTGACTTGATTTAACAAACTGGGCGTTTCTTCTTAAGACTTAAAAATCTCTTTTATAACGAAGATCTTACGTCTTAGTCGACTTTATGTGCGTGCATCAGAGGACAAACTGATCTGTCATCGATGACATCACAGTCCAGTCTCCTCCCAGGTCACATCAGGGATTTTCTTTTATTAAAATCATGTTTAGACTTCTGTTAAATCCCTCTGACCTGCTGAACTCTGTTTTCATTTTGATGTCGAGTTTCAGCCACATTTCACATGTTTGTGTTTCCTGGTGTTCTGAACTGATCAGCTGACTTTTCACCGTTTTGGGCTGAAGTTTGTCCTGAATATCTTATTCACAGCATGTTTTCACTCACATAGTTGTTGCTGAATGGTTAAAACCTCAAATTAATAACAGGAAGTCATGAAGCTTTCCACTAGTTTTTCCTTTTTGAGTTGTTTGGTCCTGAATGTTCCTCAGATCTTGTTGAATAAAGCTTCAGTAACTCTTTTGGTGAATTAAGGATTATTTTAATTTCCTTAAACTTTAGTATGTTAAAGTGTTGATATTTATTCCACATATTAAACATTAAAACATTTTTTTGAATTGAGCTAATTTCCGTACTTTTACATTCGGTTATTTTATTTCGTCTGTAGATTTCCGTTCAAAGTTTCATGAAGTGTTTTACACAGAAACACAGAACAATCATTTCCTGCATTAAGTCCACAAAAAGGAAACAATACAAATATCCACAAAGGTCTTTAGATGTGAGGTTGAGAGAACACCAAACAAAACAAAACGATGACAACATCTTATTAAAGAAACGGTCTGAGAGGAAAGAGCTCGTTTCTGAAGACGGTGGATTGGATCACGTGATTTTTTAGGTTTTCCCAGTTACTCAACACTCTGATGTTGGATTCATCGGAGCAGAACAGCCGGCTGATTATCGTATGAAGACATTTCTTAAAACTTGCGTCCCTAAATGAGTTTGTCCTTCACTGTCAACTTGATTTAATTATTCTTATTTTAAACCACACATCCTGAATCATTTCTCCGTCATCATTTCTGTCAGTCAGAGTCAGAGTTTTATTTTTACTGTGTCGTGCAGCTCTGTCTTTAAACAAGCTGTCAGATCAGTTACAGGACGTTTATCTCCTCCGATCAATAATCAGTCATCTAGTAAACGACACAGTCAGCTGATCTCTGATGATGATCATCTCTCTCTCCAGAGTGCAGAACTAAGGGGTCTCGCTCCGCCGCCCCGTCCAAGACTACAACTCCCAAGACCCCCAGCGGCTCCGGCTTCTCCGCCTCCAGGACTCCACCCAAAGGCCCGGCGAGGACGAAGTCTCCTGGTCCAGGTGAGAACCAATCAGAGGCCACACGATGACACAATGTAGAGTCTCAGATTAGTTTGACCAATCACACGGCTCCTTTCTCTCGCGTGCAGCCAATGAGGCGTCAGGATCGCAGTCAGGTGGGAGGACGTCGCGGTCCAGCACCTCCGCCACCAGCCCGGGGACACGACGCAGCCTCAAGGTCGGACCGACTGATTGATTGATTGATTGATTGATTGATTGATTGATTGATTGATCATCAGTAGATCTGCGTTCTCTAAATATGATTTTTTAAATATCTTTACATTAAATGTTGTATTTGGTCTCCAGATGTCTTCTCGTCGAACTTCCTCCACTGATGTGAACGGAGAGGCGGAGCAGCCAGACGACACCACCGTCGAAGGTGTGTGTCCGTGTGTGTGTGTGTGTGTGTGTGTGTGTGTGTGTGTGTGTGTGTCTGCGTGTGTGTGTGTGTGTGTGTGTGTGCGTGTGTTGATGCTGTGTGTATTGAGGTCGAGTATCTAAGTGAATTTTTAAAAACAGCGTCTCCAGAAAAAAACGAAAGAGTCCTAAAATAAACCTCTGTGCAGCCTGAAAGCCTCGAGCTTCTTCATCACTCGGAGTAAAAACTGAAACCCTGTGAAGCAGAAAAAACTCAAAGCTTGAGACGCATCAAACAGATGGACAACCGTCCAAGTTTCTGGCTTCAGAAGTGAACTTTAATAGCCAGATGCTTCAAGAACGCTGACAGAATGTGAAACGTACAGAGCTGAAATATAAAAGTCAACACTTCTTCTTCTTCTTCTTCTTCTTCTCCTCTCAGTGAACGGTAATCGCTCCGTCTCTTCCTCCATCATCAACGAGAAGTACCAGGTGGGTAAAGTGATCGGAGACGGGAACTTCGCGGTGGTCAAGGAGTGCGTGGAGAGGTGAGGGGCCAAACATAGCATTTAAAGGAACAGTTCACCTAAAAAATGTAACCTCAGTCATCATCAGTGTTGGGCTCGTTACTTTTAAAAAGTAGTTAGTTATAGTTACTAGTTACTTCTCCCAAAAAGTAACTGAGTTAGTAACTGAATTACTCCACTATAAAAGTAATTAGTTACCAGGAAAAGTAACTCTTGCGTTACTTTTATTTCTTCCCCCTTTTGAGCTCGGCAGTCATTTTAGCGTACTCAGCATCTACATATGTATTTAGAAAATGTATTTCTGCATGGCGGACCGGCTCCTGTTCTCCCTGATATTTTACCAGTGAGGCTCTGAAGGAGTCTGAGTCAGCTGTTGATAACGGGAGCAAGTTCTCAACAACATACCTGTCTATCATTGAGTTCACTTCAGTCTGTGTCACAAGTTTTTGTGAAGCTGTTAGCGGAGCTCACGTTAGCCACACCTGGCCTGCTATCATCATCAACAGCGTCAGCAACAGAGTTTTGGCAAGTGTTAGTTTTGTAGAAGTGTGTGCCACTGAGAGATGCTTCATTAGATCAGAGTTACTTACAACGGACGTGGACAAAGTAGATTAAAGTAGTGTCTGTACTTCCACTTTGAAAACGTAAACTTTCCCTCCGGACTCTTCATTGCTGCAGCTCACCTCTGCTAGTTTCAGTGTGTGAGGCTGCTGTGGCTTGTGTGTAAACCGAACACAGCCTCTGATTGGCTTACGAACTGTCACTCTACCTTAGAGAGCCAATCATCACCTCTGCGGTTGTCCCGCCCCTCCCTCACCGGAAGGAAAAAAAAACAGCTCTGCAGCTCCGGTGGCTGAGAGCCGAGTCGGTGACAACAGCTTCAATGAGAAACTTCAGTTTGTAACGCGCCACATTATTAGTCGGTAACGGCGTTGTAATGATGGAAATAGTAATTAGCTAGATTACCCGTTACTGAAAAAAGTAACTCCGTTAGTAATGCTGGTTATTCTAACGTTGTCCCAACACTGGTAATCATCTCCTCAATGACATGTCGATTTGAAGTCAGGTGAAGTCTCGTAGATCAGGACAGTAAAGGAGGGTTATAACATCATTAATTATGGATTATGGAACTAAGCGGACCATGCTGGTGGAATCTGGAAGAAGGATGAGCAAAGAGAACTTAGAGGGGAACTAATAATGACAACAATAATAATTATAATAATGATAATAGTAATAAGTGGTGTTGTGATTTGACTGACAGGTCGACGGGACAGGAGTACGCTCTGAAGATCATCGACAAAGCTCGCTGCTGTGGGAAGGTAACACTGATTTATAGAGTTCATAATTTTATTCTAATGACTAAAGGACAGTGTTGTTTGTTTCTCTGATGTTAAGGACACTTAACATGTCAGTGTGACAGAAAAGAGTTTACTGTGTACTGGACATCAGATCCTGACCTGAGATGATGTGATTGTTTCACCCTGGAGACAGAAACGTTCGAGGTTGTGAGAGTTATTTTAAGTCTCTGTAGATTTATGTTGAAGAGATGAATATAATGAAGCTTGTGTACTGTGTGTGTGTGTGTGTGTGTGTGTGTGTGTGTGTGTGTGTGTGAACAGGAGCACCTGATAGAAAACGAGGTGGCGGTGCTGCGGAGGGTCCGACATCCGAGCATCATCCAGTTAATTGAGGTGGATGAAACGCCCAGTCAGCTGTTCCTGGTCATGGAGCTCGTCAAGGTGCTCCTTCTTCTTCTTCTTCTTCTGCTTTCTGTGTATTTCTTCTTCTTCTGTTGTTATTCTCACGCCTGTTCCTCCTTCAGGGCGGCGACCTGTTTGACGCCATCACCTCCTCCACCAAGTACAGCGAGCGTGACGCCAGCGCCATGGTGTTCAACTTGGCCGGAGCCATCAAGTACCTGCACCGGATGAACATCGTCCACCGAGACATCAAACCGGAGAACCTGCTGGTACGACGTCACAACTTCTCCGGGTTTTAAAAGCTGCAATACAGAAGTTTTTTAACTCACCAGACTGTTGTACTTGTTCTAATACCTGAACAAAGCTCCCCAAGTCGCCAGGCAAGCTTACAACTTAGCTAACAAGGTAACGATAGACTTATAGATATAAAGCAAACAAGTGGTCAAATCTTCACCTTTAAGACCGTACGATATTAGACTGTGGATTGGAAACAGTGCAGAGGTTCAGAGAGAATCGCCACCTTCACAACCTGCACACTGATCGTCAGTCACACCTGGATAAACTTTCTGCTGTTTCACTGATGAAGAGCAGCTGTGCATCTGTTTGGTTGCAGATCAACGGATGTCAAAAGGAAAAGATTTCCTTTATTGTTCTTCCTGTGTTTCTGAAAAACTACCAAACGGACGTCGAGTACCAAAGTGCATCAAGCTGAGTCGTGTTGTGCATCGAAAACACAGCTTGAGTGTGAAGTGTTTGTCTGTGTGTCCTGCAGGTGTGCGAGTATCCGGACGGCACCAAATCTCTGAAGCTGGGCGACTTCGGTCTGGCGACGGTGGTTGAAGGACCGCTGTACACCGTGTGTGGCACGCCGACGTACGTCGCCCCGGAGATCATCGCCGAGACCGGGTAAGAGAGGAGACGAGTCGGAGACGAACTGCTGGGTCAGGACAGGTGAACTGACACTGAACTGTGTGTGTGTGTAGGTATGGTCTGAAGGTGGATATCTGGGCGGCGGGAGTGATCACCTACATCCTGCTGTGTGGATTCCCTCCCTTCAGAAGGTCAGAGGAGACGACAGTTTTGTTTTATATTTAATGTTTGGCGTCTTTAGTGGCGTCGATAAATAAGTCGTCCTTTCTTTTTCCCTCATCTTCCTCTCTGCAGTGAGAACAATGTGCAGGAGGAGCTGTTCGATCAGATCCTCAGAGGGAAGCTGGAGTTTCCGTCTCCGGACTGGGACGCCATCAGCCTGCCGGCCAAGGTACCGCTCGTTATGAGATGGGGCGTTCACATGCTGGGGGGGACAGTCCGACATCAGGGCACTGCAGTCAGCTCAAACACATTTTAACCACATTTATTCAAACACATCTGGTGAACCACAAACCTTCAGTAATAAAGACTGAGCTTCAATCCTCAGTTGTCTTTATCCACAATGATACATCATAACGTTTGTTTTTATTTAGTATAATAAATCTGAACCACATAAATAAATGTAATCAAGTCAAAAGCTCATTATTTCCTTCTGTGTTGTAACCAGGTAGAAGAATGAAGTAGCAGGTAATTTAAATACTCAAGTAAAGTACCTGAAAGTTGTACTTAAGTACTTCAGAAAACATTTATTTTCCACTCGTTGTCAACACGCGAGACGTAACGTGTTGAGCTTGGACTCTAAACACTTTTCACGTGAGATGTTTTCACGTTAGTTTCAGTAGAACGTGAGTTCAGGCTGCTGACAGTCACATGACCTGCTCCTCAGATGCTGATTAGCCAGATGCTGCAGGTGAACGTGGACACTCGTTTCACTGCCGAGGAGGTCCTGTCACACCCCTGGGTGACGGTAAGAGCACACACACGACAACTTCAGCTTCTTTAGTCAATAACTCTGTAAAACACGGGACTGATTATCTCTTTTTGTGACTTTTTGGAGACTTTCACATTCAAGTAACTCGTCAGACAGTTAAATTATGAAGCTGCGTTCTGAATTAAGCCAAGGGGGCGTTATTTAGACCCCAAAAAGTCCCTGATTTGAGGGACGTCTTCAGGCATTGGACTTACAGTACCTGCAGTGTTTAATTTCAGCCATTTTTTAAAAATCTGCAGCTATAAAAGTTTCCTGGAGAAGTCGCTGAGAAAAGGATTATGGGTAACACTTTTGGTGCTCGGCAGCACACAACTGTTAAGTGTTAAGCTAAGTGGGCTAAACAATAACAATAAGTAGGATTCAAACCTAAATCTCTCTGAATGAATTAGACACGATTACTTGAAGAAAGAAAGTGAGTGACTCGGTTCTGTTAGAATGACGGGAAACACTGGAAGTAACAGAGAAACGTTACTTCCAGTGGAAGTTAGTTTCTTTAACATAAGTTTCTTAACTTTACAGTATAAAAAGTAATCTGAGTACTCGCTGTGTTTGGTTTAAACCTGTTATTGATGTGTGTCTGTTCAGGACGAGGCTCCTGTGGACTCCAACACTGTGAGCAGCACTGAAGACCAGACCAGCGGAGACACACTGGAACCAGAACACGAGTCCCCGATACTGGAGACCAAACAGGTTCCTTCCCCTCTGGTCTGAGCCACATCCCCCTTTTCTCATCGACTGGAGACCAAACACAGCTCGTCAGGAAGTCGTCCTGTTTTTCTTTTGAATCAAGACTAAATGAGTTTCATCACCTCCAGTGTTGAACACACCCTGTTTGCTCTTTTGGAAACCAAATTAGTTTCATCTTCTGGAAGCCAAACGAGTCCACCACCATCGAGTCCAGGATCGGACCCCATTACACCACCTGGAAACCAAATGACTTCTCTCAGACCTGAACTAGAAAACATCACCAAACAAGTTCCCTTATTACTGTTTTTTGTACATTTACATCTTCTGGAAACCCAACAGAACTTATCACGTACAGTCCAGCTCTTCTGACAGTTTCCCCCACCTCTGGTCCAGAACAACTTCCTTTATCTTCAAATGGGAACAAAACCAGCTCCCTTCCCATCTCTGAAAAACTGAGCAAGTTCCCTTAAATCTGGTCCAGAATACATCCTGTTGAATGTACGAGAAACCAAATTATTGTCCTCACCTCGGGTATAAAAACACATCACCATTCATCTACTGGAAACTGAGCAAGTTCCCTTGAATCCTACCCTGAGTACATCCTTTCTTATCAACTGGAAACCAAATTAGTTCCCTCCCCTTTGGTCTAGAACACGTCCCTGTTTGTTTTACTGTAAACCCAAAACCAGGTCCCTCCCAATATTTGATCTACAACACTTTTCATCTACTGAAAACTGAGCAAGTTCCCTTAAATCTTGTCCGGAGTAAACCTTTTTTAATCTACTTGAAACCCAGTTAGTTCCCTCACAGCAGGTCAGGAACATGTTTCCTTTTGCGTACTAGAACCCAAACAAACTTCCTGAAATCTGCTCTAAAACTCGACCAGTTCTTCCACTGACAACCAGTTGAGTTCCCTCGCCTCTTAAGTCTAGGACGCACCCAATTTCATGAACTTGAAACCAGAAAGGTTCCCAAACTGTGAACTGGAGCACATCCCCTCTAATGAATTGGGAACCAACAAGTACCCTCACCCATGTTCAAGAACTCGACCTGTTTTTTATTTACTGGTAACCAAACAAGTTCCCTCGAGTCCAGAACTTCTTGGTGTCTACTGGACACAATATAAGTTTCCCTCCTGCTGGTCATAAAGAAGTTCTGTTTTATCTACTGGAAACTGAGCAGGACTCCTTAACTTGAGTCCAGTCTTTATCTTGTAGGTGGTCCTCACCTGTGGTCCAGACCAACACTGAACTGACTGAAGACTCTCAAGAGTCCTGTTTCTGCTGCTGCACTGGAAAGTATTTAAATTCTCTTCGACGAGCTCTGTTGAACTTCTTTTAGAGGTCCATTTTGCTCGATGAGAGGAGTCCCATTTTGTTTTGGCTGGACATTAATGAAGTCGCCTCACTGCTGCTTGGAGAACACCCACCATATCAACACTGGGACGCCATGAAGGTGCTATTGGACTCATCCCTGTCATCACCCAGTGTTCTCGAGGGACTGGACCCATCTCGTGAAAACGACCCATACCTCTGGTCAGAATGATGAACTCTGAGGTTCTGAAAAGCCTCAAACCACTTTCATAAGGATACAAACAGCTGGTTCACTGGTTCCCTCTGGTGTAGGGATTATTTTCTCCGTGGTCCCTGACGCTTGGCGGCCAGGATGTCTTCCATTTATTCTGGGAGACGGTCCAGTTCCTCCTGCCTTTACCCTACAGCTCTCCTTCCGCTGACCTGAAGGACGTTTCTCATTTCCTCTACTTGGCGCCCACCGACCGGAGGAGATACGAGTACTGTGCCTGTTTATGCTGCTGATGAATTCCCCTTAATATCCTAAATCTCAGCCGTTTCTTCACCGGTTCAGCTCCTCAGATCTCAGCTCCTGTCATCAGCTGTATAGACTGATGAGGCTCATTGTTTCCAAAAGTTTGACATCTTGGTGTGAAAGAGTCTCATGTCTGTAACAAGCGATGGAGCAACAGTCGGGGTCATTAACCTAGCTTAGCTTGAAAACTAAAGGATACTAATACGGGGAAAGAGGAAGCCTGGTTATTTCAGAAGTTCAAAGACCTGCTTCTTTAGATCCAGCTCGGAGGTTTTTGTTTGACACATTTTTGAGCTTCGAAGCCGTTTTCCCCCCATGTTTCAAGTCTTTAAGCGAAGCTAAGCTAGGCTAAGGTAAGCTAAGCTAGGCTAATAACCTCCGGACTCCAATCTTTTCAACAGAACATGAGCTCGTCCAGATTTTGTTCCCACCCAAATCTTGTGTTTAAAAACCAAATTTCAAAGCTCGTATTTCAGTAACATTGATACTTTCATAACCTTTAACTTACAAACTGATGTTCTGAATAAATACAGACCTATTAAACGATGAGCCTCATCTACGAAGACTCAGTGTCCTCCTCCTCTCCACTGAAGGACACTTTCCATCACCCAGCTCCCGTCCTTCCCCGTTTCCCCCCAACGCTTCGTACTGTAACTCAAATCAACCGAGTGACTTCCTAAAGAACAATCTCAACAACCTTTTCGAGGTTTCTACCTGCAGTATGACTGAGGTAAAGGGCCCGTTCCAGTCCAAACCCAGAGCTCCCTGCCTCTCCTCCTGCCTGGCAGCAACCGGAGGATAAAACATGTTGTATATACTGTAAATATCACTCTTGTCTGTTGGTGTCTATCTGTGTGAGTCAGTTGTGAAGTAGGGAAATAGTAGCAGTTTGAAAAAAAATGTAAAAAAAACCCACTTCAATGAAAAGAAACAATCTCATCATAGACGCGATGTGTCAGCACCCTGAAAAAACCTTGTTTTTCCTCAAAGTTCTAGATTTTAAAGACGATTATTCTCATTGATATTGAAAAACTTTGGACATTTTTCTAAATCTACAGTGGTGGAAGGTACCTAAGTATGTACAAGTATTAGAGTATTTCTATTTCATTACTCAAACTTTGACGATTTGATGCCTTTCTTGGTCTCACGGTGTTGTTCCAATATTTATAAACCTTGGCCCCCTCGTTCTCCAATGCCCCACAGAACAGAATTACAAGGAGTAGTCGTGAAATCTCCTCCTAACAAATGGGACCAACCCTCGAAGACCCTTGTACGTCATTAGTCGCCATCGACAGTGTTAATGTAAACGAACGTGATTGGACAGATATGCCGTCTCCAGTTGCGAGGGTTTCTGTTGCGTTACTATCCTGTTAGTGTCACAAGTACCGTTTGTCTGATGGAGACAGAAAAACAGAGAATGTAACATTATCGAGCAAAAGGTTAGGGATTGTTTTATGCCTGGTATGAAGAAAAGACCCATAATATGTTGAAATCACAGTTGAGAACCTCCATGTAGCGCGAACACTGCGTCCTACAACTCCATCCCAACAAGAATCAGGACACCATCAGCTATACGATTGAAAAACAGACGGGTCAAGGAGGGTATTAGAACTGGGCCATCGGGTTTAATACGTTAAAGAAGGGTACAGAAGGTTTTGGCATTTGAGGGGCTGCAAGTTTATCATTAAATGAAACTTGTACTGTAACATTTACGATGCAGGAAGATGGAGTATTTTTGCTCAGCAGGGTTTCAGTCCGAGTACTCGCTCCACCACTGACGCTAAAGTAACTCGGATGAGATTCAAGGTTTCTGACGGTCGCTGACGAACTGTAACGAAAGAGTTCCTCGCCGAAAAAAGTCCCCGATCGATCAGGTAGCAAACGTTGCCTGGCAACAGAGGACTGGACAGCGACGGACGTCTTTCCTTACATGGACACGTGTCTGTGAGATGTGACATAGTGGGTCACCAACCAATCATATCGCTCCATCCACACATCCATCATGTTGTCTGTTGATGTAACAGCTCATACGAATCACTGAGGACGGAGGTGTGTGTGTGTGTTGTGTGTGTGTGTGTGTGTGTGTGTGTGTGTGTGTGTGTGTGTGTGAGCATCAAGGGAAGGGGGTCACGTAGTTTTAAAACTTGAGAAGAAGTCAGTCGTCACCTGGAGGATAAATGTGTTGACCTGACGCAGTGTTGTGACCTTTGACCTTAGCACGACCTTTCCATGGCCTTGACCTTTGGCTGAGTCGCTGATGAAGAGTCGGACGATGTTCTTGTGTTGAGGCCGCGTTGTAGACGACGACGAGACCTTTAAAAAAACAAACTCTTATCTATATTTCTTTAATGAATTGACTCAGAAGATTTTTGTAGGTCAAATTTACGGTTACTAAGCAGCTCGAACGGAAGCATCACATTCACATCGGTCCAAATTTGAGTCAAACGCTGTAGATTACGTAGAAATTCAGCATCAAAGTTTTCTAGCAGGAACGTGCAGCTACAATCCAGGAAATCTGAGCCGGCAGTAGTTTTGTTCAGTCTGGTGGAGTTGGAGGCGACAGGCTGCACAGTTTCTACTTCTCAGTGAGGAAACTAACTGTTTCCGCTCGTTAACGTCATCAGACTCAGCAAGAAGAGTCCGACTCTTTCAGTCAGCGGCTCGGCCTCTGACCTTCTATGCCTGCTATGAACCCAGTAGTCTTAATTCTTTTCTCTTTGCTTTAAACCAAAAGGAGCCTTCTGTTGACGCCGTTAGCGGTGCAGCCACACCTGCGTCGACACGCAGCTGAAATCCTCTCTGTCTGACGCTGACGGGCCGTCAATGACAAGCAGCACCGACGAGTTTTATAACTTGAGAAGAGAACAGATCGTTAGCATCAGCGCTAACGTTGAAGAAACTCATCGTTGGTTCGGCATGTTCGAGCCAAACGGATAACGTTTCTTCACATGAATCAAAGGAACAGTTCAAAAATGTAAATTCAGTCTTTATCTCTTCGCACATGGAGAATACACCACATAAATCCATGAACTGCTCCTTTAATTTCAGACCCAATCCTCCTGGTTCCTCCCTCCAGAAAAGACCGGGGTGGATTTCAGTGATGTGACTCGGGGTGGCTGCAGTTTTTAACCCTCTGTGTGTGTTTTTAATGAGATGCATTGTGAATGTGTGTGTGGTCATTTCCCATCATGCCTCATGTTAGACAGGAACTCTTTTTATTTTTTATTTTTAATTAAGTGCAGTAGACAAATTAGGAGTTTGAACCCAACCCGGGCTGGTTCTCCTGAAAGGATCTGTGAGGTTCAGTTCAGTCAGAGGATTCATGCTGAATCGTTTCATTCTGTGAGAAGTCGTCACACGTTTTAGTTTTTAAGACTCGACTCGACCTTCAACACAGGAAGAAGCCTTCTGACGTGTGAAAAGGTTTTTACTTCTGTAAAGATTCTGAGCTCAAACTTTCTCCACGCTGGCACACTGAAAGTGTTTTAACCTCTAAATGAAACCTGCTGCTGCTTTGTGTCTCTGCCAGATACTTTGAGGAGAACTGGTCCTGGTTGAAGTGGAAGGAGGTGTGAGGAGAACAGTGTTGTGAAGACATGTTGTCGACATGTTTTAATGCTAACAACGATCTGTAACGTGACGTGTGTTGATATGATACCTGTGTGTTTGTGGCCATCAGGCTGCAGGCGTCGGGCCGAAACAAAAAGCCTGACGTGCATCGAGAAAAGAAACGATCGACTGTGAAAATAAAAAGCTGATGCAGCGGCATCAAGTTAACCTGCTGCGTCTGTTACTGTCGTCTTCTTACCGACTGATAAACTGTCTCTACTGAACAGTCTGTTTGCCCACCTGAACACTTCAGCTATTATATATGTGCAAAGTTCACATGAAGAAGGAAATAAAGAAGTATAAAAAGTATTTAGAGCTCATTAAATGGCCTCATTAGCACTTCTATGAAACTCAGACAATAAAAATACAATTCATGAAATTATTAAAAAAAAAGATATATTATAATATAAATAAAAATAAAGAAAACAATTCAAAAATAAATGAAATACAAAAAATAAAGAAATACAGAAAAAAATATTTTAAAAATATTAAAACAAAAATTATTTAAAAAGACAAAAAAATAATTTAGAAATACAGAAAAAATACAGAAAAAAATAGAATAAATAATAAAAATAGAAACAATGAAAAAGAAAGTAATTTAAAAATGAATGAAATTCAAAAAACAAGATAAAGAAAGAAATGAAAAACTACAGAAAAGAAAGAAAATAACAAAAAATAATTCAAAATAAAAAACTATAAAAGACAGAAAATAATAAAAAATATAATAAAGAATGAAAATCAGAGAAACAAAAATTAATTGTAAAAAAGACAAAAAAATCATACAAAAATATAAAAATGAATTTAAAAGACAGAAAATAAAATATAAGTAACATAGGTAAAAAAGAAATTTAAAAAATAAGGACATAAATGAGTGAAGTTTCCCTTTTATCATTCCCTGAAACGAGGCGGAGCGTGACAGGACGCTTTGACCTGTGAAGAGCTCAGCGACAGACTGAAGAGGACGTTTTACTGACAAACACAAAGCCACATCTCAACTTCTCACAGATATAATGAGACAAGAACAACAGGCGCGTCTCCAGTCATGATCACAGATCAATATATCAACTTAAAGCTCGGCTGTAAACCTGCACAGGACAGCTGAACACGCTGCCAACGTTCAGACCGACTGGAAACCAGTAAAGGAAGCTTTCACTGCAAACTGCTGCACTTCCTGCTGTGAACACAGACGGACAACTCCTCCCTCTTCTCCAACAGTCTGACTGGGTTTCCTGTGTTGGGAAAGTTCACTTTCTACATGAACTAGTTCAACGTTAAGTTCACAAACTTTAAAACGAACTAGTTCAGGTCATAGTTCATAATTAAACATTTTGAAGTAATTTCACAGTTCCAAATATTAAAAATAAAATACATACGTCTATATATATACAGAACGTCCAGCAGAGAATCCAGGACAGAGAGAAAGACGTGAAGGAGCTTCAGCAGGAGGTGGAGACGACCAATCGCTCTGCTGATGAAGCAGTGGAGCACAGTGAGAAGATCTTCACCCAGCTGATCCGTCTGGTGGAGACCAGACGCTCTGATGTGAAGCAGCGGATCAGATCCCAGCAGGAACTGGATGTTAGTTTGGCCAAAGAGCGTCAGGAGAAGCTGAACCAGGAGATCACTGAGCTGAAGAAGAAAGACGCTGAGCTGGAGAAGCTCTCGCTCACAGAGGACCACACCCAGTTTCTACACAGCTACCCCTCACTGTCAACACTGACTGAGTCTACAATCTCACCCAGACCAAACATCGACCGCCTGCAGGCCTTTAAGGACGTGACAGCAGCTGTGACAGCAGCCAGAGATCAAATGCAGCAGATTCTTGCAGAGAAATTACGTTTCCTGGAGCCAAGAAGCAGAACTGAGTTCTTACAATATTCATGTCAGATCACACTGGATCCAAACACAGCACACACACATCTGGTTTTATCAGAGGAGAACAGAAAAGTAACATATAATGGTAAAAATCCACCATATCCTGATCATCCAGACAGATTCACTAACTATCAGCAGGTGTTGAGTAAAGAAGGACTGACTGGACGTTGTTACTGGGAGGTGGAGAAGAAGAAGAGCGAGAATGTTGATGTAGCAGTCGCTTACAAGAGTAGATAGATCAGATTTGTTTACAAACACTAAGAAGTCTTGGACATTACATTGTTACAATGATGGTAGTTATGCCTTCTGGCATGACCATCAGATGACTTCCATCTCCGTCCCTGTATCCTCCAGAATAGGAGTGTTCTTAAATAAGAAAGACAATAAAAATAAATGAATAAGATTAAAGTAAAAATAAAAAGAAGGAAATAAAAATAAATTAATATAAACAACATTAAAATAAATGAATAAAAAGAAAAGAAAAAAGGAATACAATACATAGATACAAGAAAATAAATAAAATTAAAAGTTAAAATTAGAAGAAAGACAAAGTAAAAACATAATTCAAAGACAGACAAATAAATAAAAAACATAAATAAATAAAGTAAAAAAGAAAGGAAATTAAAATGAATAAATAAAATTAAAGAGGAAAATTAATGAAATACATTAAAAACAATGAAAATTAAAAATAAAATTAAAAGTATAAGTAAAAATTTAAAGAAAGAAAGAATTGTTTTTTATTGAACGACAATTAAAAAAAGTCGAAACATAAATAAATATAAAAAAATGACAAAAAAAGTAAAAATCAAATGAAATAAAAACAAACGACTGAAATGTGTCAAAGCTTTATTTGTATTAAAAGTTGGAATGCTTGGTTTCGACATTAAATATGTTACAAAGCACTTCATGAATCTCTTTCAGTGCGTCTTTAACACACACACACACACACACTCTGACTGCAGGAAGTCAAACTGGACGTAAAGCAGCTTGTAACGTCTGCAAACCTCCGTCAGAGCAGTTTCTGTATGAGTGGTGTGTTCATGTGACATGAAGGTCACACTGTCCTCCACTATGAACAGGCTGCATGAGGATTTCTTTAAGGACCTTTAAGTTTTCATCACAAACACGTTGACAGTCCAGGAACGAGTGTGTGGAGCACGACTGAGCTGCGTGACTCGTATCTACACACTGACTTGTGTTTGTTTGCTGCCGGCTGTTTGAACCTGTTACATATGAATCATGTGTTCTTTACACCACGGACACACAAAGTTTTTACAAATCAACGTTTAAAGTGACGAGCCTATGGATAAGAGGGCACTTTAAGCACCACTTAGATTCTTACAATGTAACAATGATATCCTTTAATAATAAAATAAATAAAATAACAATCTAAAATATACTTAAATCGTGGAACAAAAATCTCAGTGTTCTGTGTAGTTATCAGTTTTAATAAGACTTAGAACAGCTTTGTGCAGTAAACATATGAGTTCACTTCAGCAATCAGTTTTAAGCAGAGTAGGCACCACCTACCACAAAACAAGAACATTAGCCATATTCTATACTCTAAACATCTCAGTGATCCATGTAGTATTTACTCTTTAGAAAAATAACTCATCACTGCCACTCAAATTCTCAGTGAAACTGACCGCAATAATAATATTCAAAATCAGCCGTGCTCAGCTCTTTACACCTTGTATTGTATTGTACAGGCTTTATACCAGGAAGCGCTGAAGGCTCTGGTCCTACCCTGTCCCTGCTGAGTGTGAAGGAAGGTTTTCGAGATGTGCAGCGCCTGTAGCTCTGGTTTGAGAAATATCTGGAAATATTAAAAATAAATCCAAAATGAGTCTGTGGAAATTAATACTCATGATCAACACTGACATTTAAAGGCAAAAATATGCTTTTGTTGTTGTTCCAACAGATGATGTCTGAGAAATATATGCATACATGCATGAAGAAGAAGAATTAAGTTCATTTGTAAAGATGTTTAACATGTTATTTAACTTCTTAAAAGTTGAGTTTGATCATTAAGCAATGACAACTCCTCCTCCTTGAACCGGCACCTTATTGTGGTGGAGGGGTTTGAGCACCTGAATGATCCTTGGAGCTATGTTGTCTGGGGCTTAATGCCCCTGGCAGGGTCTCCCAAGGCAAACAGGTCCTAGGTGACGGTCAGATTAAGATCAGTTCAAAAGCCTCTAATGAAAGATAGAACCCCAAGGAAGTTCATGTCGTCCGGATTGGCACCACCGGGGCCCCACCCTGGAGCCAGGCCTGGGGTTGCGGCTCGCAGGCCGCACAGCCCAAACGAGCGACGTGGGCCTGCCCTCCAGGGGGCTCACCACTCGCAGGAGGGTTCAGAAGGGGCCAGTGCAGTGTGATTTGGGTGGCAGTCGTAGGCAGGGGCCCCGGTGACCCAATCCCCGGACAGTAACTCTAGCCATGTGGACATGGAATGACACCTCACTGGGGGGGAAAGAGCCTGAGCTGGTGCGGGAGGTTGAGCGATACCGGCTAGAGATAGTCGGGCTCACTTCCACGCACAGTCTGGGCTCTGGAACCCAACTCCTTGAGAGGGGCTGGACGCTCTTCTACTCTGGAGTTGCATGCGGTGAGAGGCGGCGAGCTGGTGTGGGCTTGCTTATCGCTCCTCAGCTCAGCCGCTATGTGTTGGAGTTTACCCCAGTGAACGAGAGGGTCGCTTCCCTGCGCCTTCGGGTCAGGGATAGGTCTCTCACTGTTGTCTCGGCTTATGGGCTGAACAGCAGTGCAGAGTACCCGGCCACCTTGGAGTCCCCGGGAGGAGAGTGCTCCAACCGGGGACTTCGTCGTTCTATTTGGGGACTTCAACGCTCACGTAGGCAGCGACAGTGTTACCTGGAGGGGTGTGATTGGGAGGAATGGCCTCCCCGATCGGAACCCGAGTGGTGTTTTGTTACTGGACTTCTGTGCTAGTCACAGTTTGTCCATAACAAACACCATGTCCAAGCATAGGCCGGAGGTCAATGATTGACTTTGTGGTCGTGTCATCTGACCTCCGGCTGTATGTCTTGGACACTCGGGTGAAGAGGGGGGCTGAGCTGTCAACAGATCACCACCTGATGGTGAGTCGGATCCACTGGCAGGTAGGAAACTGGACTGACCTGGCAGACCCAAACGTATTGTGAGGGTCTGCTGGGAACATCTGGCGGAACCCTTGGTCAGGAGGTCTTTAACTCCCACCTCCGGGAGAGCTTTGACCAGATCCCAAGGGAGGCTGGGGACATTGAGTCTGAATGGACCATGTTCTCCACTTCCATTGTTGGCGCGGCTGTCCAGAGCTGTGGCCGTAAGGTGTCCGGTGCCTGTTGTGGTGGCAATCCCCGAACCCGGTGGTGGACTCCGGAAGTAAGGGATGCTGTCAAGCTGAAGAAGGAGTCCTATTGAGCCTGGTTGGCCCGGGGGACTCCTGAGACAGCTGACAGGTACCGGCAGGCCAAGCGTGCGGCAGCAAGGGCAGTCGCGGAAGCAAACACTTGGGTCTGGGAAAAGTTCGGGGAGGCCATGGAGGAGGACTACCGGTCAGCCTCGAAGAAATTCTGGCAAACCATCCGGCGCCTCAGGAGGGGGAAACAGTCCTCCACCAACACTGTTTAGAGTGGAGGTGGGGAGCTGTTGACCTCGACTGGGGACATCGTCGGGCGGTGGAAGGAATACTTTGAGGATCTCCTCAATCCCACTGACACGCCTTCCATAGAGGAAGCAGAGGCTGGGGACTCAGAGGTTGACCCATTCATCACCCAAGCCGAAGTCACTGAGGTAGTCCGGAAGCTCCTCAGTGGCAAAGCACCGGGGGTGGATGAGATCCGCCCTGAGTACCTCAAGACTCTGGATGTTGTGGGGCTGTCTTGGTTGACATGTCTCTGCAGCATTGCGTGGCAATCGGGGACAATGCCTCTGGACTGGCAGACCGGGATGGTGGTCCACCTATTCAAAAAGGGGGACCGGAGGGTGTGTTCCAACTATCGGGGGTGTAGGAACACATGTCCTTTGTCCTGTCTCTTAACGAGGTCCTGTTCTGTGATGATTATCTTTGACTCAAATTTGCTCCTTCCTCCGAGTTCTTAACCTCTTGACCTGGCAGATCTTCTCCTCTCCACAGAGTGGGAGGATGTTGTTTTCTTGCTATGAACAGATCACCAGAGAACTTATTTTATTAAGTTACAACGACTAAGCACAATAGAGTCCTCTCTCTCCACATCACATGCCAGGAAATGGGGAAAGAAATTGGTTGGGGTAAAGATGACCCAGTCCCCCCCTCACGGGTCAAACCGTTTTATGATCCTGTCTCGGACATTCCAATCCCACTCCGTCTCTATACTTATCCAAATTCCGATACGTTCTGAATATCTATTAAACTACAATATAATTCTTAATTTTAGCAGATTCCCAAATAGCCTAAGACGGTCATACAGTAGATCTTTCCCATGTTATTGTGAAGCCCAAATGAAGTTTATTACTTAATGAATTTGAGGTTTGGGAGAAACTAGCCCCTTCCGTTGGTGATGGGGACAGACTTGCAGATCATTATCCTCTTTGTGTGTGTTATTTACCAGTTAAATGTCTGATATGTTTTGTTAAGATAGAACTACAAGAAATATGTATAAGTCCTTTGTTCTACTGTGTATTGTATACTTCATTGTTTTATGTCTTAATCAGGTTATAATTATTTTGAATGATAAGTGGTCATAATCATGTTGCATCTTTTCACAAAGGCAAAAATTCCACTTTTAAGATCGTGAAGTTTTTGGGAAGTTATAACACGATTTCGAAACATTAAAACAATAGTTTATTTAAAATAAAGTTTTGTCTAAACTCAGAACACCGAAAGAATGATTGTCAGTCAGCCCCCCCTACCCCCTTTTCAGTCTGCTTGCTGCAGGTCATAAAAACAGAGAGCCATGCTCTGCTCCTCACTTCTCTTATGTCACTTCACTTCTCTCCTCTCTGCTTCTCTCTCTTCTGTCTGCCTTCTGTCTGTCTTCTGCTCCTTCTCTTCTCTTCTCTTCTCTTCACTTCTTTTCATTCCTTTATATTTTTATTTTTAAAGTAATCTTTAATTTTATTTTTGCAATAAGCTCTAAGAAAAGCAAATTGAATCACTACTTTAAGTGCTTTACTTTTATCCAAGTTTTTAATAGAACAAAATTCTTTTCTTTTCGATTTTAATATACCGTTAAAGTATCACCGCCTGATCCAGAAGAAGTTGAATTAGTTGAAGAATCAGAACTTAAGAACCACCACTTGAAACAACGAAAAAAAAAGTCTTTTTCAAGACTGTGATCACTTGGTGAAGAATGTTGCAGTCATTGTCTGCTTCAGAAGCCTTGCAAGGAGTCTCCAACAAAAGAGACTTTGTGTGCTCCCAGCCTAGACCGACTCTGCCCCCAGCGCTCCCAATGCGGACCAAGAGTTCCTCAACAGAGTACTGGCCTTCCCTCTGGCTATTGGATCGACACGCCGTGCCATAGTCCAACCCAGAATTCTCAAGGAAACCAAGCTTCAGGACCTCCTGACTCCCAGACAAAACAGGCTGAATGTCTTCATACAGCTGGATCCACACGTGAGAACAAGTTGGGGTCTAAAGTTATGACTTCTGTCTAAAGTTCCGACTTCTGTCTAGGTTCTGACTTCTGTCTAAGTTCTACATTCTATCTTATGAATTTAAGAGATTATGGTCTTGTTAGTATTAAAAATTACTCCCGTAATATTTAATATAAAAACCCGACCCTTTGACTTTACCATCTGCCGACGGTCACATCATTTTACTACTTTGCTTATTACAGTCTTTACCTTTTCTGTTATCTGTTGTTCATCTAAAATTGTCATTTAATTTATCCCAAATTATGTAGTCAATAAACATATATAATCGTTTGTCTTTGTCTGAAACTTAATTTTAATGTGGAGAACCGATGGATATGTGCAAGGAAGTCACTGCTTCAGAATATTGAGACTGAATAAATTGATTTGAAATTGAACAAACTGATCATATCAAACTGGTACAGTTAAGTGTTTGGAATATCTTCCTCCTACATTTCAACAGGCAAGTAATACAGAAGAGTAATTCACATATTGCTGGTGATAATAAATATTCTACTTCTACCATGGAGACCTTTGGGTGTGGCAAAAGTAGTTTGAACTGGGCAGTTCCTGTTGGTGCTGTAGCTGCTGGAGCTGATGTAGCTGTTATCTGACTCAGCATCATCATCACCAGGGTCAGGCCTCTCCTTTGTGCATCTAGAGTATTGATTGACACAGTCAACACTTAGTGCATAGTGCCAGTTTAGTCATTAAAGTGACTGTGATTAAAAGGAGGTATTTAAATTGCTTCATTCACTGAATAATTGTAAAATTGTGCAGAACACCACATTACACATTTTAAAGCATTACCCTAATACATGAATTTTCACGTGGAGGTCCCTGATGGCTGGTCTGGCCCTGGAGATGTTGGCCTGTGTAGCTGGACTCATCTGCACTCTGCCTGCTAATTTTCTTCTTTGTGAAGTAATCTGAGATATCTCCCTGCCTCCGTTTCATACTGTAGTCTACATTCAAAACATGTCCACAAACACAATGAAAAGCAACATGTTATTTGTACTGTAACAACATCACAGTGGCAACAATGATACACATACATACAATGGATGCTAATTGCTAACGTTAGTGAAACAGTGGAGAGATGTTTACGTTTATCCAGATGGAGAGCTAACCAAAGTTAAACACACAAGAACAGTTTCCCATGAAAATTGAACCAAATTTGACCCAAATTTGACCCAAATGGAACAGAAGTTTGCAAAACATTGTTGTGACAGTCCTAAAGAACCTGTACATTTCTGTTCTTACCTTCACTCGGTGCACCTGGGAGCATCACGTTGAGAAAAGGTCTGTGACTGGTGAAGTTACACAAGTTCATTAGCGCAGCTGCGAAGCCACTTCCTTTGTCTTTTTTCCAAAATAAAAGCCTTCACGAGTTCTTAACAGTCTAGTCACACAATTTCGGATTTGCTTCCGTTTTAACCTGCAGTGTCAGTAAAGAGTTTTAGCGTAATGATTGACATTACCCCGAGTCAATGAGCATTGGAGGGGATCACGGGGTGGCCAATCAGGTGCCTCTGCTGGAATGAAGCAGAAGATGTTGAAATCCTCCAGTGTGGTTGTGAAACCACATTCAAGTGAGGAAAAACATGTTGATGGAAAAAAGACTTTAACAGAGTGAAAAAACGATGGAAGAAACCTCAGGAAGAGCCGCAGAGGAGGATCCCTCTTCTAGGACAGATTGACATGCAATAGATGTCGCGTGTACAGAAAATAGCAACAAATCACAGTTTACAAGTTACATTAACAGAAAGTCTGATACAGGTGGAGCCCGAGCCACATGACCTCCTGTCAACCCTGCCGACCTGGAAGAGGGCAGAACACACAAGATAATTAGTAACAAACAGAGAGAGGAATCAAGATTTACAGAAATATAGATATGAGGAGAAAAGTGTGGAGCTTGCAGCTTGTGGGAACATTAAACAAAAACAAACGTTTGAGAAATGCGATATTGATCAGAATAAACAGATTGTTTCTTGTCAGCAGCACAATGTAAATCTGATACTGTAAGAACTCATTGAGACTGACACCAACCCACTGAAGAAGCTTACAGTTGATCTCAAGGGCTAATTAAAGGCTAAATTGAAGAAGTGAGTTTTGAGTTTAGATTTAAAGGCATCAACAGAGCCAGACTGTCTGATGTCAGCTGGGAGGTTATTCCAGAAGAAAGGAGCCCGATAGGAAGAAGCCCTGCAGCCAGCTGACCTTCTTTATCCTGGGAACCATCAGGAGCCCTGAATCCAGAGAGTGTAATGCCCGAGTTGGAATTTATGGTGTAATGAGATCTGACATGTATGACGGGGCGAGGCCGTGTACAGTTTTGTATGTCATCAGCAGCACCTCATAGTCTGATCTTATATGTATTGGGAGCCAGTGTAGAGATGCTAAAATGGGTGTAATATGATCTGATTAAGACTCTGGCTGCAGCATTCTGAACCATCTGAAGACTTTTAGTGCTCTCACGTGGAAGACCTGAAAGTAAGGCATTGCAGTAATCCAGCCTAGACGAAACAAAGGCATGAATCAGGAACTCTGCATCCGCGGTGGACAGGAAGAACCTAATTTTAGCTATATTGTCCAGGTCGTAGAAGGCGATCTTGGTAATTTCGTTAATGTGCTGATCAAAAGAGAGTGTAGAATCAGAAGTAACACCTAGATTCTTGACAGTTGAACTTTGAGAAAAAATGCAGTTGTTGAGAGTCACAGTCACCTGATCAACATGGTGCCTCTGTCTGGCGGGAGCAATGACCAGCATCTCAGTTTTTTCCGAATTTAGGAGCAAGTTGTCTGACATCCACTTCTTCACTGCATATAGGCAGGTCTCTAGTTTCGTGATTTGAGATTTGTCATCAGCTGTTGTGGGCACATACAGCTGAGTGTCGTCCTCATAGGAGTGGAAATGTATTCATTCAATAAATTATTTGGTGGAGAGGTGAAATATATAAAGAGAAGAGCAAAGGGCCCAGAAAAGAGCCCCTGGGAACTCCATACTTCACAGCAGTAACAATTGATGAAGTACTATTGTAAAAAAACACATTGTGTTCTTTTGGACAGGTACGATTTTAGCCAGGCCAGAGATGCCAAGTTGACTTTCAAGTCGGTCTGACAGATAGATATGACAGATAGATATGTCATGATCTATGGTATCAAATGCAGCGCTGAGAACCAGTAACAGAAGCACTGAGGTCGAGTTAGAGTCTAAAGTAAGTAAAATGTCATTTACCACTTTAGCAAGAGCGGTTTTGGTGGAGTGAAGCTCTGAAAGCTGACTGAAAAGGTTACAGGAGATTATTATTATGTAAGTAGCCTGAAAGTTGTTGGGACACGACTCTTTCTAAGACTTTAGAGAAGAAGGGAAGATTGGATACTGGTCGATAGTTATTTAGAGATCCTGGGTCAAGTAGAGGCTGAACCACAGCAGACTAAATACTAGAAGGGACAACACCAGTCATGAGTGATGAGTTAACAATATTTAACATTGTAGGTCCCAGTGCTGGACGTAGTTCTTTAAACAGTTTTGCAGGAAAGGGGTCCAGAACGCAAGTATTTGGTTTAGAGAATGAGACAATTTTTAGATAGTATCTCAAGGGAGATATTTTCAAAATAGCTGAGAAAAACATCAGAAGGATGTTTTATAATAAACTTTGATGAGGAAGTCAGAGATGATGAGTTCATTTTGGTTCTGATCTCATCAATTTTATTGCAAAAGAAATCTAAGAAATCATTTTATTAAAGGGTGCACAGCTCACCGACTGTGGTTTGTGAGTAAGTTTAGCCGCAGTGCTGAAGAGAAATCTAGGATTGTGCTTATTATTGTTTATTAGGCTGGAGAAATATGCTGTTCTAGCAGTATTAAGAGCACGCTTATAGTTTAGTACACTATCACGCCAAGCAAGATAAAAAACGTCCGGTTTAGATTTACGCCATGCTCGTTCCATTTTCCTGCAGGCCTGCTTGAGATCTTGGGTTTCATCAGTAAACCAGGGAGTAGATTTCTTTAGTCGTCTTGTCTTGGTAGAGACCGGTGCCACAGAATCGAGGAGCGAAACAAGAACCGAGTTCACTTACTTTGTGAGTGTAGTTTCGGGGTAGGAGTTGTTTATAAAAGAATTGTGCAGAGGCAAGGCTCGGTGGAATGATAGCAAAATCATTATCGAAACAGATCTCATGCCAGCGTCTGATCCAGAAAGCGGCCGCTTTTCTGGTATTCTCAAATCTATGGCAAAAGCAGTGCCAAAATGCTTCGCCCTTTCCCCTTTCAGATTTCCTATCTATCCTTCGATCTTCAGAGATCTACCAAATGCCACCCTCCCCTTTCTTCCTGTGAGGGCCTTTTTAGAGTCCCTTCTCCAGCATGCCCACTTCTTCTAATTGGTCACTTTGGTAAATCATCCAATAGATTAAAAGAGGGGTTGACCTGTCTCCCTGCTCATCTCCCATAACTCATCTAACTTGCCTGCTGTCAACTTTAGGTCTTGTCCCCAAAATGACCCAAATGGGTTCCCTGTTCTTTTACGGGAAACATAAACATTTAGGCATCTCCCACCATTTGGCGTGTATGTCAGACTCCGGTTTAGTGTTTTATGGTGTCTTGGGTGTCTGCTAGTCTTTGACACACTCACAGTTGGAAACCAACTCCTGGACCTTCACTCACACAAGAAAAACCAATTAGTCATCATTGAATCTAAACTGAGTAGAATCAGGATGTGTTGCCGTCCAGATAACTCATGAGACTTGCCACAGGTTTTGTCACAGTCGCTGAAGGACCAGGACATCAGGCACGTTATCACTGAGCGTCGCTGTGATTGCTGGGCTGATATGACGAGAAGTGAAAACATTTGTGTCACTGATAAAGGGACGGGCTAACGATGCTTCAAATGTAATGAGAGAGTGGTCTGACACAGCAGAGGAGACAGAAGCGACGTTTAGGGCTGACACATCAAGTCCACAGGAAATTATCAGATCGAGAGTGTTACTACTGGAATGAGTGGGTTCATGGACAATCTGAAAAAAGTTGGAAATATCAAGAAGTCTCCAAAAAGCTTTCCCTAGAGGGTCAGAGAGCTTATTCAAGTGGATATTGAAAACCCCAATAATTAGGATTTTATCTGAGCGAGTCACAAGATCTGCAATAAATTCACAGAAGTCTTCTAGGAACTGGGAGTAAGAGGTCTGTACAGTACAACCATGTGAAGCCTGTTCCCTGGACAAGGCTGTTACTATTTGATGAGGGTGGTTTTAAAACCAGAGCCTCAAATGAAGTAAATTTAATATCCTGGTTGGAGTTTAAACTGAAAATAGATTTGTAGATTAGAGCAACACCTCCCTCCTGTTTAGAGGACAAGCAACATGGGCGTAGTTATAGTCAGGAGGAGAGGCTTCATTTAAAGGTTTCAGCCATGTTTCACATAATCATGTCCAGTTTATGCTCAGTGATCAAATCATTAATCAGTCAGGCTGGTGGTTAGCTTCAGTATTTTATCATGTAAGACTGTAAGGTGATGCTGAGATATTTCCCCATTGTCAGATGTGCAGATCAAGACGAGATTATTATGATTTACACATTTAGAGGATGACTGAATGAAAAAGTGGCGAGGGAAGGTGACAGTCTCAATGTCATAAACTTAGCTATCAGTATAAAAGTATTCTGAGCTCATTAAATGGCCTCATTAGCACTTCTTCATCGTATAAAAGAGCCCAAAACCACGTCTTGACTCCAATGACTCAACAGCAGCTCTGGAGTTACTCTGGACTACACTGAAAGCTGCTGAGGACAATGTCACGTTCATTTCCAGGATGAAGACGAGGTTAAAGGAGTGCAGAACACGCTGCCAAAGTTCAGCCTGACTGTAAACATGAAGGTAAGAGTCATAAATGTTGCCAAAGTTCGAGCTGCTCCTTTCCTGATGGTATATTTCCCTCCTCTCACAGATCGGCCAATTCAGGGATTGGTGATCTCACCATGCTCCAAAGTGCAACAGCTGACAAGACAAATCGCTGCAATTCAAAAAGCCATAAAAGAGGGTTTGTTTCCTGCTCAATGCTTTTACTGGCTGAGAGGAGGTGAAACTCTTCAGACGCTCTCTGTTGTTCGGAGGTGAGATGGCCCACCAAGGAAACCGAGTGGACGAGCTGAAATTCAGCTGTTCGATCTGTCTGGATCTACTGAAGGATCCGGTAATTATTCCCTGTGGACACAACTACTGCATGAAGTGTATTAAAGACACGTGGGGTGAAGAGGATCAGGAGAAAACCCACAGCTGCCCTCAGTGCAGGAGGAGCTTCACACCGAGGCCTGAGCTGCTGAAAAACACCATGTTGGCAGAGTTAGTGGAGGAGCTGAAGAAGACTGGACTCCAAGCTGCTCCTGCTGATCTCTGCTATGCTGGAGCTGAAGATGTGGCCTGTGATGACTGCACTGGGAGGAAGCTGAGAGCTGCCAAGTCCTGTCTGCAGTGTGTGGCCTCTTACTGTGAGCAACACCTGCAGCATCACTTTGAATCAGCCGCTTTAAAGAAACACAAGCTGGTGGAGCCGTCCAAGAAGCTCCAGGAGAACATCTGCTCCCGTCACGATGAGGTGATGAAGATTTTCTGCCGCACTGATCAGAAGTGTATCTGCATCGTCTGCTCAATGGACGACCATAAAGGCCACGACACAGTGTCAGCTGCCACAGAGAGGGCAGAGAAGCAGAAGCAGCTCGCTCAAAGTCGGCAGAACGTCCAGCAGAGAATCCAGGACAGAGAGAAAGACGTGAAGGAGCTTCAGCAGGAGGTGGAGTCGACCAATCGCTCTGCTGATGAAGCAGTGGAGCACAGTGAGAAGATCTTCACCCAGCTGATCCGTCTGGTGGAGACCAGACGCTCTGATGTGAAGCAGCGGATCAGATCCCAGCAGGAACTGGATGTTAGTTTGGCCAAAGAGTGTCAGGAGAAGCTGAACCAGGAGATCACTGAGCTGAAGAAGAAAGACGCTGAGCTGGAGAAGTTCTCGCTCACAGAGGACCACACCCAGTTTCTTCACAGCTACCCCTCACTGTCAACACTGACTGAGTCTACAATCTCACCCAGACCAAACATCGACCGCCTGCAGGCCTTTAAGGACGTGACAGCAGCTTTGACAGCAGTCAGAGATCTAATGCAGCTGGTTCTTAGAGAGAAATTACGTTTAAGAGCTGAGTTCTTACAATATTCACGTCAGATCACACTGGATCCAAAAACAGCACACTCATGTCTGGTTTTCTCAGAGGAGAATAGAAAAGCAAAAGTTGATGATGAAAATACATTATATCTTCGTCATCCAGATAGATTCACTCCCTACCCACAGGTGTTGAGTAAAGAAGGACTGACTGGACGTTGTTACTGGGAGGTGGAGATGAAGAAGAGTGAGAGTGTTAGAGTAGCAGTCGCTTACAAGAGTGTTGATAGATCAGGTACGCTTGGATACAATAAGAAGTCTTGGGCATTACGTTGTCACGGTAGTTATATCTTCTATCATGACAGTCAGGGTACTTCCATCTCCGGCCCTGTATCCTCCAGAATAGGAGTGTTCCTGGATCACAGTGCAGGTATTTCTGTCCTTCTACAGCGTCTCATCCGACACCATGAGACTCCTCCACAGAGTCCAGACCACATTCACTGAGCCGCTCCATGCTGGATTTTGTCTTTCTGGTCCTGATGGAGACACTGCTGAAGTGTGTAAAGTGCAGCAGTGATTAAAGAGGCAGAGGAGAGTTTAACATCAGAGAAATGTGTTGTAGCTTCTCTCTCTTTACAGGGAGAACTGAAGTGATGTGAGCCCGGATGGTTCTGCTGATTGGACCTCTTGTGTGTGTTGTATCAGATGCAGAATGTGTATATATGTGTGATGGTGATGAGCTGCTGAGCTGCCACGTCCTTATTGAAGCAGCAGTGAGTTCAGCTGACAGGCCTTCAGCTGGATGCCTCAGATATTATAGAATGTTGTGTTTTCCTCTGGATGGAATCTGATCTGGGTCCAGTTTTATTGATGTGAAGTCGTGTATCAGTGTGTAACTGTGATCAGTTTGTACAATCTAATAAATGTGTGACGTGATGCTGGAATCAGACTGTGTTTGTTTCTGCTCTGCTCAAACTTTCATTCTTCTCATCGACTACTGATGACCAACAGTCCAAAACTCTGAATAAATTAACCACGAAGGAAAATGAAATAAACAAAAAAAAAGAAAAGAAATAAAGAAAATTAAAAGTGGAATATTAAAAGAAAAAAAAAGAAAAAGAAAGAAGTGAAGGATAAATAAACAACAATAAAATAAACTAATCCAAAAATAAAATAAAATCTATAATAAAAAAAATAAAAAATAAATGAAAGTAAAAGTAGAAAATAAAATAAAGAATTAAAAAAAATTAAAAGAAATAAAATTAAATTAAAAATTAAAATAAAAATAAAATTAAAGGTGGAAAATTGATGGAATAAAACACAAAATACAAAAAAATTAAAATAAAGAAGATAAATTAAGTTCAGTTAAGTTCAGGGAAGTTCAGTAAAGTTCAGTAAACTTCAGGACAGTTCAGGGAAGTTCAGGACAGTTCAAGACAGTTAAGGAGGGTTATAACATCCTTAATTATGAATTATGGAACTAAGCGGACCATGCTGGTGGAATCTGGAAGAAGGATGAGCAAAGAGAACGCAGAGGGGAACTAATAATGACAATAATAATTATAATAATGATAATAGTAATAAGTGGTGTTGTGATTTGACTGACAGGTCGACGGGACAGGAGTATGCTCTGAAGATCATCGACAAAGCTCGCTGCTGTGGGAAGGTAACACTGATTTATAGAGCTCATACTTTTATTCTAATGACTAAAGGACAGTGTTGTTTGTTTCTCTGATGTTTAGGACACTTAATAACATGTCAGTGTGACAGAAAAGAGTTTACTGTGAACTGGACATCAGATCCAGACCTGAGATGATGTGATTGTTTCACCCTGGAGGCAGAAACGTTCGAGGTTGTGAGAGTTATTTTAAGTCTCTGTAGATTTATGTTAAGAGATGAATATAATGAAGCTGGTGTACTGTGTGTGTGTGTGTGTGTGTGTGTGTGTGTGTGTGTGAACAGGAGCACCTGATAGAAAACGAGGTGGCGGTGCTGCGGAGGGTCCGACATCCGAGCATCATCCAGTTAATCGAGGTGGATGAAACGCCCAGTCAGCTGTTCCTGGTCATGGAGCTCGTCAAGGTGCTCCTTCTTCTTCTTCTTCTTCTTCTTCTTCTTCTTCTGTTGTTATTCTCACACCTGTGCCTCCTTCAGGGCGGCGACCTGTTTGACGCCATCACCTCCTCCACCAAGTACAGCGAGCGTGACGCCAGCGCCATGGTGTTCAACCTGGCTGGAGCCATCAAGTACCTGCACCGGATGAACATCGTCCACCGAGACATCAAACCGGAGAACCTGCTGGTACGACGTCACAACTTCTCCGGGTTTTAAAAGCTGCAATACAGAAGTTTGTAAACTCACCAGACTGTTGTACTTGTTCTCATACCTGAACAAAGCTCCCCAAGGCACCAGGCAAGCTTACAACTTAGCTAACAAGCTACTGATTAGATATAAAGCAAACAGGTGGTCGAATCTTCACCTTTAAGACCGTACGATATTAGACTGTGGATTGGAAACAGTGCAGAGGTTCAGAGAGAATCGCCACCTTCACAACCTGCACACTGATCGTCAGTCACACCTGGATAAACTTTCTGCTGTTTCACTGATGAAGAGCAGATGATCATCTGTTTGGTTGCAGATGAACGGATGTCAAAAGGAAAAGATGTCCTTTATTGTTCTTCCTGTGTGTCTGAAAAACTACCAAACAGACGCTGCCGAGTACAGAAGTGCACCAAGTTGTTTGTCCGTGTGTCCTGCAGGTGTGCGAGTATCCGGACGGCACCAAATCTCGGAAGCTGGGCGACTTCGGTCTGGCGACGGTGGTTGAAGGACCGCTGTACACCGTGTGCGGCACGCCGATGTATGTCGCCCCAGAGATCATCGCCGAGACCGGGTGAGAGAGGAGACGAGTTGGAGACGAACTGCTGGGTCAGGACAGGTGAACTGACACTGAACTGTGTGTGTGTGTGTGTGTGTGTGTGTGTGTGTGTGTGTGTGTGTGTGTAGGTATGGTCTGAAGGTGGAAATCTGGGCAGCGGGAGTGATCACCTACATCCTGCTGTGTGGATTCCCTCCCTTCAGAAGGTCAGAGGAGACGACAGTTTTGTTTTATATTCAATATTTGGTGTCTTCAGTGCCGTCGATAAATAAGTCGTCCTTTCTTTTTCCCCCGTCTTCCTCTCCGCAGTGAAAACAATGTGCAGGAGGAGCTGTTCGATCAGATCCTCAGAGGGAAGCTGGAGTTTCCGTCTCCGGACTGGGACGCCATCAGCCTGCCGGCCAAGGTACCGCTCGTCATAAGATGGGGCGTTCACATGCTGGGGGGGAACAGTCCGACATCAGGGCGCTGCAGTCAGCACAAACACAGTTTAATGACATTTATTCAAACACATCTGGTGAACTACAAACCTTCAGTAATAAAGACTGAGCTTCAATCGTCAGTGGACTTTATCCAAAATGATACATCATAATATTTGTTTTTATTTAGTATAATAAATCTGAACCACATAAATCAATGTAATCAAGTAAAAAGCTCATTATTTCCTTCTGTGTTGTAACCAGGTAGAAGAATGAAGTAGCAGGTAATTGAAATACTAAAGTAAAGTACCTGGAAGTTGTACTTAAGTACTTCGGTAAACATTTATATTCCACTTGTTGTCAACACGCGAGACGTAGCGTGTTGAGCTTGGACTCTAAACACTTTTCATGTGAGATGTTTTCACGTTAGATTCAGTAGAACGTGTGTTCAGGCTGCTGACAGTCACATGACCTGCTCCTCAGATGCTGATTAGCCAGATGCTGCAGGTGAATGTGGACACTCGTTTCACTGCCGAGGAGGTCCTGTCACACCCCTGGGTGACGGTAAGAGCACACACACCACAACTTCAGCTTCTTTAGTCAATAACTCTGTGAAACACGGGACTGATTCTCTCTTTTTGTGACTTTTTGGAGACTTTCACATTCAAGTAACTCATCAGACAGTTAAATTATGAAGCTGCGTTCTGAATTAAGCCATGGGGACGTTGTTTAGACCCCAGAAAGTCCCTGATTGGGGGGACGTCTTCGGGCGTTGGACTTACAGCGCCTGCAGTGTTTAATTTTAGCCATTTTTTAAATCTGCAGCTATAAAAGTTTCCCGGAGAAGTCGCTGAGAAAAGGATTATGGGTAACACTTTTGGTGCTTGGCAGCACACAACTGTTAAGTGTTAAGCTAAGTGGGCTAAACAATAACAATAAGTAGGATTCAAACCTAAATCTTTCTAAATGAATGAGACACGATTAATCGAAGAAAGAAAGTGTGTGACTCGGTTCTGTTTGAATGACGGGAAACACTGGAAGTAGCATAGAATTCCATCCATCAGCAGACTCATTTAATCTCTGCAGTGGAAGTTAGTTTCTTTAAAATAAGTTTCTTAACAGTATAAAAAGTAATCACTGTGTTTTGTTTTAAATGTGTTATTGATGTGTGTCTGTTCAGGATGAGGCTCCTGTGGACTCCAACACTGTGAGCAGCACTGAAGACCAGACCAGCGGAGACACACTGGAACCAGAACACGATACTGGAGACCAAACAAGTTCCTTCCCCTCTGGTCTGAACCACATCCCCCTTTTTTCATCGACTGGAAACCAAACACAGCTCGTCAGGAAGTCGTCCTGTTTTTCTTTTGAATGAAGACTAAATGAGTTTAATCACCTCCAGTGTTGAACACATCCTGTTTGCTCTTTTGGAAACCAAATTAGTTTTATCTTCTGGAAGCCAAACGAGTCCACCACCATCGAGTCCAGGATCGGACCCCATTACACCACCTGGAAACCAAATGACTTCTCTCAGACCTGAACTAGAAAACATCACCAAACAAGTTCCCTTATTACTGTTTTTTGGACATTTACATCTTCTGGAAACCCAACAGAACTTATCACGTACAGTTCAGCTCTACTGACAATTTCCCCACCTCTGGTCCGGAATAACTTCCTTTATCTTCAAATGGGAACAAAACCAGTTCCCTTCCCATCTCTATTCATCTAATGAAAAACTGAGCAAGTTCCCTTAAATCTGGTCCAGAATACATCGTGTTGAATGTACGAGAAACCAAATCAGTGTCTTCACCTCGGGTCTAAAAACATATCACCATTCATCTACTGGAAACTGAGCAAGTTCCCTTGAATCCTACCCCGAGTACATCCTTTCTAATCAACTGGAAACCAAATTAGTTCCCTCCCCTTTGGTCTAGAACACATCCCTGTTTGTTTTACTGTAAACCCAAAACCAGGTCCCTCCCAATATTTGATCTAGAACACTTTTCATCTACTGAAAACTGAGCAAGTTCCCTTAAATTTTGTCCCCTTTTTAATCTACTTCAAACCCAGTTGTTCCCTCACCTCGGGTCAGGAACATGTTTCCTTTTAAGTACTGGAACCCAAACAAACTTCCTGAAATCTGCTTCACTTCTTCCACTGACAGCCAGTTGAGTTCCCTCACCTCATAAGTCTAGGACGCACCCAATTTCATGAACTGAAAACCAGAAAGGTTCCCTAATCTGTGAACTGGAGCCCGCCCCCTCTAATCAACTGGGAACCAACAAGTTCCCTCACTCATGGTCAAGAACTCGACCTGTTTTTTCTACTTCTTTGATTTACTGGTAACCAAACAAGTTCCCTCGAGTCCAGAACTTCTTGGTTTCTACTGGACAGAAAATAAGTTTCCCTCCTGCTTGTCATAAAGAAGTTCTGTTTTATCTACTGGAAACTGAGCAAGACTCCTTAACTTGAGTCCAGTCTTTATCTCGTAGGTGGTCCTCACCTGTGGTCCAGACCAACACTAAACTGACTGAAGACTCTCAAGAGTCCTGTTTCTGCTGCTGCACTGGAAAGTATTTAAATTCTCTTAGATGAGCTCCGTTGAACTTCTTTTAGAGGTCCTTTTTTCTCGATGAGAGGAGTCCCATTTTGTTTTGGCTGGACATTAATGAAGTCGCCTCACTGCTGCTTGGAGAACACCCACCATATCAACACTGGGACGCCATGAAGGTGCTATTGGACTCATCCCTGTCATCACCCGGTGTTCTCAAGGGACTGGACCATCTCGTGAAAACGACCCATACCTCTGGTCTGAATTATGAACTCTGAGGCTCTGAAAAGCCTCAAACCACTTTCATAAGGATACAAACAGCTGGTTCACTGGTTCCCTCTGGTGTAGGGATTATTGTCTCCGTGGTCCCTGACGCTTGGCGGCCAGGATGTCTTCCATTTATTCTGGGAAACGGTCCAGTTCCTCCTGCCTTTACCCTACAGCTCTCCTTCCACTGACCTGAAGGACGTTTCTCATTTCCTCTACTTGGCGCCCAAAGACCGGAGGAGATACGAGTACTGTGCCTGTTTATGCTGCTGATGAATTCCCCTTAATATCCTAAATCTCAGCCGTTTCTTCACCGGTTCAGCTCCTCAGATCTCAGCTCCTGTCATCAGCTGTATAGACTGATGAGGCTCATTGTTTCCAAAAGTTTGACATCTTGGTGTGAAAGAGTCTCATGTCTGTAACAAACGATGGAGCAAGAGCCGGGGTCATTAGCCTAGCTTAGCTTGAAAACTAAAGGATACTAATACGGGGAAAGAGGAAGCCTGGTTATTTCAGAAGTTCAAAGACCTGCTTCTTTAGATCCAGCTTCAGAGGTTTTTGTTTGACAAATTTTTGAGCATTGAAGCCGTTTCCCCCCCATGTTTCAAGTCTTTAAGCTAAGCTAGGCTAGGCTAAGCTAAGCTAATCTAAGCTAATCACCTCCGGACTCCATTCTTCTCAGCAGAACATGAGCTCGTCCAGATTTTGTTCCCACCCAAATCTTGTGTTTAAAAACCAAATTTCCGCTCGTATTTCATTTCGTAGCATTGATTGTTTAAAACCTTTAACTTACAAACTGATGTTCTGAATAAATACAGACCTATTAAACGATGAGCCTCATCTACGAAGACTCAGTGTCCTCCTCCTCTCCACTGAAGGACACTTTCCATCGCCCAGCTCCCGTCCTTCCCCGTTTCCCCCCAACGCTTCGTACTGTAACTCAAATCAACCGAGTGACTTCCTAAAGAACAATCTCAACAACCTTTTCGAGGTTTCTACCTGCAGTATGACTGAGGTAAAGGGCCCGTTCCAGTCCAAACCCAGAGCTCCCTGCCTCTCCTCCTGTCTGGCAGCAACCGGAGGATAAAACATGTTGTATACACTGTAAATATCACTCTTGTCTGTTGGTGTCTATCTGTGTGAGTCAGTTGTGAAGTAGGGAAATAGTAGCAGTTTGAAAAAAAAATGTAAAAAAAAAACACTACAATGAAAAGAAACAATCTCATCATAGACGCGATGTGTCAGCACCCTGAAAAAACCTTGTTTTTCCTCAAAGTTCTAGATTTTAAAGACGATTATTCTCATTGATATTGAAAAACTTTGGACATTTTTCTCAATCTACAGTGGTGGAAGGTACCTAAGTATGTACAAGCATTAGAGTATTTCAATTTCATTACTCAAACTTTGACGATTTGATGCCTTTCTTGGTCTCACGGTGTTGTTCCAGTATTTATAAACCTTGGCCCCCTCGTTCTCCAATGCCCCTCAGAACAGAATTACAAGAAGTAGTCGTGAAATCTCCTCCTAACAAATGGGACCAATCCTTAAAAACCCTCATACGTCATTAGTCGCCATCGACAGCGTTTATGTAAACGAACCTGATTGGACCGATATGCCGTCTCCAGTTGCGAGGGTTTCTCTTACGTTACCATCCTGTAAGTGTCACAAGCACTGACAGAAAAACAGAGAATGTAACATTATCGAGCAAAAGGTTAGGGATTGTTTTATGGTTGGTATGAAGAAAAGACCCATAATATGTTGAAATCACAGTTGAGAACCTCCATGTAGCGCGAACACTGCGTCCTACAACTCCATCCCAACAAGAATCAGGACACCATCAGCTAGACGATTGAAAAACATACGGGTCAAGGAGGGTATTAGAACTGGGCCGTTGGGTTTAATACATTAAAAAAGGGTACAGAAGGTTTTGGCATTTGTGGGGCTGCAAGTTTATCATTAAATGAAACTTGTACTGTGACATTTACGATGCAGGACGATGGAGTATTTTTGCTCAGCGGGGTTTCAGTCCGAGTACTCGCTCCACCACTGACGCTAAAGTAACTCGGATGAGATTCAAGGTTTCTGACGGTCGCTGACGAACTGTAACGAAAGAGTTCCTCGCCGAAAAAAGTCCCCGATCGATCAGGTAGCAAACGTTGCCTGGCAACAGAGGACTGGACAGCGACGGACGTCTTCCTTACATGGACACGTGTCTGTGAGATGTGACATAGTGGGTCACCAACCAATCATATCGCTCCATCCACACATCCATCATGTTGTCTGTTGATGTAACAGCTCATACGAATCACTGAGGACGGAGGTGTGTGTGTGTGTGTGTGTGTGTGTGTGTGTGTGTGTGTGTGTGTGTGTGTGTGTCTGCATCAAGGGAAGGGGGGCACGTAGTTTTAAAACTTGAGAAGAAGTCAGTCGTCACCTGGAGGATAAATGTGTTGACCTGACGCAGTGTTGTGACCTTTGACCTTAGCACGACCTTTCCATGGCCTTGACCTTTGGCTGAGTCGCTGATGAAGAGTCGGACGATGTTCTTCTGATGAGGCCGCGTTGTAGACGACGACGACGAGACCTTTAAAAAAACTAACTCGTATCTATTTTTCTTCAACAAATCGACTCAGAAGATTTTCTAGGTCAAATTCACGGTTACTAAGCAGCTCAAACGGAAGCATCACATTCACATATGTCCAAATTTGAGTCAGACGCTTTTGATTAAGTAGAAATTCAGCAGTACAAAGTTTTCTAGCAGGAACGTGCAGCTACGATCCAGGACATTAGTACACAGTAGTTTTATTCAGTCTGGTGGAGTTGGAGGCGACAGGCTGCACAGTTTCTACTTCTCAGTGAGGAAACAAACTGTTTCCCCTCGTTAACGTCATCAGGCTCAGCAAGAAGAGTCGGACTCTTTCAGTCAGCGGCTCGGCCTCTGACCTTCTATGCCTGCTATGAACCCAGTAGTCTTAATTCTTTTCTCTTTGCTTTAAACCAAAAGGAGCCTTCTGTTGACGCCGTTAGCGGTGCAGCCACACCTGCGTCCACACGCAGCTGAAATCCTCTCCGTCCGACGCTGACGGGCCGTCAATGACAAGCAGCACCGACGAGTTTTATAACCTGAGAAGAGAACGGATCGTTAGCATCAGCGCTAACGTTGAAGAAACTCATCGTCGGTTCGGCACGTTCGAGCCAAACGGGTAATGTTTCTTCACATGAATCAAAGGAACAGTTAGAAAAAGGAGATTCAGTCTTTATCTCTTCGCACATGGAGAATACACCACATAAATCCATGAACTGCTCCTTTAATTTCTGACCCAATCCACCTGGTTCCTCCCTCCAGAAAAGTCTGGAGTGGATTTCAGTGATGTGACTCGGGCTGGCTGCAGTTTTTAACCCTGTGTGTGTGTTTTTAATGAGATGCAGTGTGAATGTGTGTGTGGACATTTCCCATCATGCCTCATGTTAGACAGGAACTGTTTTTATTTTTTATTTTTAATGAAGTGCAGTAGATGAATTAGGAGTTTGAACCCGACCCGGGCTGGTTCTCCTGAAAGGATCTGTGAGGTTCAGTTCAGTCAGAGGATTTGTGCTGAATCGTTTTATTCTGTGAGAAGTCGTCACATGTTTTAGGAAGAAGCCTTCTGACGCGTGGAAAGGTTTTTACTTTTGTAAAGATTCTGAGCTCAAACTTTCTCCACGTTGACGCACTGCGAGTGTTTTAACCTCTAAATGAAACCTGATACTTTGAGGAGAACTGGTCCTGGTTGAAGTGGAAGGAGGTGTGAGGAGAACAGTGTTGTGAAGACATGTTGTCGACATGTTTTAATGCTAACAACGATCTGTAACGTGACGTGTGTTGATATGAAACCTGTGTGTTTGTGGCCATCAGGCTGCAGGCGTCGGGCCGAAACAAAAAGCCTGACGTGCATCGAGAAAAGAAACGATCGACTGTGAAAATAAAAAGCTGATGCAGCGGCATCAAGTTAACCTGCTGCGTCTGTGACTGTCGTCTTCTTACCGACTGATAAACCGTCTCACTGAACAGTCTGTCCACCTGAACACTTCAGCTATTATATATGTGCAAAGTTCACATGAAGAAGGAAATAAAGAAGTATAGAAAGTATTTTGAGCTCATTAAATGTCTTCATTAGCACTTCTATGAAACTCAGACAATAAAAATACAATTCATGAAATTATTTAAAAAAAAGACAATATAATATGAATACAAATAAAGAAAACAATTCAAAAATAAATGACAGACAAAAAATAAAGAAATACAGGAAAAAATATTTAAAAAATATTAAAACAAAAATTATTTAAAAAGACAAAAAAAGAATGAAAAAAGACAGAAGAAATAGAATAAATAATAAAAACAGAAACAATGAAAAAGAAAGTAATTTAAAAATGAATGAAATAAAAAAAAAGATAAAAAAGAAATGGAAAAACTACAGAAAAGACAGAAAGTGATAAAAAAATATATAAAGAATGAAAATGAGAGAAACAAAAATTTATTGTAAAAAAGACAAAAAATCATACAAAATATAAAAATGAATTTACAAGACAGAAAATAAAATATAAGTAACATAAGTAAAAAAGAAGGACACGATGAGTGTTTGAAGTTTCCCTTTTGTTATTTTCTGGAATGAGGCGGAGCGTGACAGGACGCTTTGACCTGTAACGAGCTCAGCGACAGACTGAAGAGGACGTTTCACTGACAAACACAAAGCCACATCTCAACTTCTCACAGATATAATGAGACAAGAACAACAGGCGTGTCTCCAGTCATGATCACAGATCAATATATCAACTTAAAGCTCGGCTGTAAACCTGCACAGGACAGATGAACACGCTGCCAACGTTCAGACCGACTGGAAACCAGTAAAGGAATCTTTCACTGCAAACTGCTGCACTTCCTGCTGTGAATGCAGACGGACGACTCCTCCCTCTTCTCCAACTGTCTGACTGGGTTTGCTGTGTTGGGAAAGTTCACTTTCTACATCAACTAGTTCAACGTTCAGTTCACAAACTTTAAAATGAACTCGTTCAGTTCCAAAGTTCACAGTTCCAAATATCAAAAATAAAATACATCAATAAGTAAATAAATAAATAATTTCAAAAAAGAAGAAGAAAGGGAAAATAAAATAATAAATAAATAGATAGTTCAGACAGTGGCTTCAGGGGAAAACTTTTCATAATGACTCAGTAAGGTATTACTTTTTTAGTTTTTTGACAAAATCTGAGATTTAATCAAAGAGCTCAGTTCCAGGAGAAAAGGAGCAAATTTAGGAAGTGATTTTGCAAATCTTTGTTTGTGAATAAAACATTTTGCATATGATAACAAAGTTCATCATGTGTTCAAGAGCATTATCTTCTAGTTAACAGCAAATAACATGTTTAAGGGTCAGAGAACAGACAGAGAGCAGCAGCAAAAAAGGAGATTCAACATCACTCCAAAACTTTGTAGATATATCACAGTAAAAGAACAGATGTGAAGCCTTCATTTGTTTTTGTCTCCATGCTCAGCACATTGATGGTGCGACTCTGTGGAGGCTGGTGTTTCCACTGTTGTGTCCGTTCAGGACGAATTCATCTGTGTTGGTTTGGTGAAGCCTCACTGCATGTTTGGTATGCAGCTGTTTCTGTCTGACATAGTTCAGTTTCGTTTTGACCGAAAGTAAAGCGAGTTACACAAACCTCTCGTCCAGAGTAGAGACGGGTGTGACCGACATGCTGTGACGTGCCAGAGGCCGCCTCTTTACCGCGGACCAGCATGCAACTGTGAAACACTGAGGGAGGGTTTGTTTCCTGCTCGATGCTTTTACTGGCTGAGAGGAAGTGAAACTCTTCAGACGCTCTCTGTTGTTCGGAGGTGAGATGGCGCAGCAAAGAAACCCAGCGGAGCTGAAATTCAGCTGTTCGATCTGTCTGGATCTACTGAAGGATCCGGTGACTATTCCCTGTGGACACAACTACTGCATGAAGTGTTTTAAAGACACGTGGGGTGAAGAGGATCAGGAGAAAACCCACAGCTGCCCTCAGTGCAGGAGGAGCTTCACACCGAGGCCTGAGCTGCTGAAAAACACCATGTTGGCAGTGTTAGTGGAGGAGCTGAAGAAGACTGGACTCCAAGCTGCTCCTGCTGATCTCTGCTATGCTGGAGCTGAAGATGTGGCCTGTGATGACTGCACTGGGAGGAAGCTGAGAGCTGCCAAGTCCTGTCTGCAGTGTGTGGCCTCTTACTGTGAGCAACACCTGCAGCATCACTTTGAATCAGCCGCTTTAAAGAAACACAAGCTGGTGGAGCCGTCCAAGAAGCTCCAGGAGAACATCTGCTCCCGTCACGATGAGGTGATGAAGATTTTCTGCCGCACTGATCAGAAGTGTATCTGCCTCGTCTGCTCAATGGACGACCATAAAGGCCACGACACAGTGTCAGCTGCCACAGAGAGGGCAGAGAAGCAGAAGCAGCTCGCTCAAAGTCGGCACAACGTCCAGCAGAGAATCCAGGACAGAGAGAAAGACGTGAAGGAGCTTCAGCAGGAGGTGGAGACGACCAATCGCTCTGCTGATGAAGCAGTGGAGTACAGTGAGAAGATCTTCACCCAGCTGATCCGTCTGGTGGAGACCAGACGCTCTGATGTGAAGCAGCGGATCAGATCCCAGCAGGAACTGGATGTTAGTTTGGCCAAAGAGCGTCAGGAGAAGCTGAACCAGGAGATCACTGAGCTGAAGAAGAAAGACGCTGAGCTGGAGAAGCTCTCGCTCACAGAGGACCACACCCAGTTTCTTCACAGCTACCCCTCACTGTCAACACTGACTGAGTCTACAATCTCACCCAGACCAAACATCGACCGCCTGCAGGCCTTTAAGGACGTGACAGCAGCTGTGACAGCAGCCAGAGATCTAATGCAGCTGATTCTTACAGAGAAATTACGTTTAAGAGCTGAGTTCTTACAATATTCACGTCAGATCACACTGGATCCAAACACAGCACACACATATCTGGTTTTATCAGAGGAGAACAGAAAAGTAACATTTAATGATAAAAATCCAGCGTATCCTGATCACCCAGACAGATTCACTGGAGCATATCAGGTGTTGAGTAAAGAAGGACTGACTAGACATTGTTACTGGGAGGTGGAGAAGAAGAAGAGCGAGAATGTTGATGTAGCAGTCGCTTACAAGAGTGTTGATAGATCAGATTTGTTTGGATTCAATAAGAAGTCTTGGTCATTACGTTGTTACAGTAATGGTGGTTATGCCTTCTTTCATGACAGTCAGAAGACTTCCATCTCCGTCCCTGTACCCTCCAGAATAGGAGTGTTCCTGGATCACAGTGCAGGTATTCTGTCCTTCTACAGCGTCTCATCCGACACCATGAGACTCCTCCACAGAGTCCAGACCACATTCACTGAGCCGCTCCATGCTGGATTTTATCTTCATGGTTCTGATGGAAACACTGTTGAAGTGTGTAAAGTGCAGCAGTGATTAAAGAGGCAGAGGAGAGTTTAACATCAGAGAAATGTGTTGTAGCTTCTCTCTCTTTACAGGGAGAACTGAAGTGATGTGAGCCCGGATGGTTCTGCTGATTGGACCTCTTGTGTGTGTTGTATCAGATGCAGAATGTGTATATATGTGTGATGGTGATGAGCTGCTGAGCTGCCACGTCCTTATTGAAGCAGCAGTGAGTTCAGCTGACAGGCGTTCAGCTGGATGCCTCAGATATTATAGAGTGTTGTGTTTTCCTCTGGATGGAATCTGATCTGGGTCCAGTTTTATTGATGTGACGTCGTGTATCAGTGTGTAACTGTGATCAATTTGTACAATCTAATAAATGTGTGACGAGATGCTGGAATCAGACTGTGTGTTTGTTTCTGCTCTGCTCAAACTTTCATTCTTCTCATCGAGCGTCGACATATTATTATGTGAAGGAAGACGTCAAAACCATCGACTACTGATGAGCAGCAGACCAAAACTACAAATACATTAAAAAGTAAATTAAAAGTGAAAAATTCAAGGAAAGAACAAAAGGAAACAAAGTAAAAATACAGAATAAAAAATTACATAAGAAATATTAATAAAAGACAATAATAATAGATAAAATAACAATCAAATAAGAAAGAATAAGAATAAATGAATAAGATTAAAGTAAAAAAAAGAAGGAAATAAAAATAAATTAATATAAACAACATTAAAATAAATGAATAAAAAGAAAAGAAAAAAGGAATACAATACATAGATAAAAGAAAAATAAATAAAATTAAAAGTTAAAATTAGAAGAAAGACAAGGTAAAAACATAATTCAAAGACAGACAAATAAATAAAAAACCATAAATAAAATAAAATGAAAAAGAAAGGAAATTAAAATGAATAAATAAAATTAAAGAGGAAAATTAATGAAATACATTAAAAACAATGAAAATTAAAAATAAAAGTAAAAGTAAAAGTAAACATTTAAAGAAAGAAAGAATTGTTTTTTTTAACGACAATTAAAAAAAATTAAAACATAAATAAATACAAAAAAATAACAAAAAAAGTACAAATCAAATGAAACAAAAACAAACGACTGAAATGTGTCAAAGCTTCATTTATTTACACACACACACACACACTGACTGCAGGAAGTCAAACTGGGCGTAGAGCAGCTTGTAGCTTCTGCAAACCTCCGTCAGAGCAGTTTCTGTATGAGTGGTGTGTTCATGTGACATGAAGGTCACACTGTCCTCCACTATGAACAGGCTGCATGAGGATTTCTTTAAGGACCAAGTCTACAGAAGAATCAAACTGATGTCCGGTCAAGCTCGTGAGGGCTCAGGATGAGAATAATGCTCTTCCAGGCTTTCCAGGTCAAATACTGACAGCTGACACTGAATAAAAGAGTTCTGAGACACGTCCGTCCAACATTTCCATCATCAGGATCCATCTGCAGCGTTAGTCTAGAGCTGAAACCAGCGGCGTGCACAGACTTTTTGAAGGGCAGGACATTTTTATATGCAATACAAATGGCACATTATAGACACCAAGATGGCAGTTTTTTGCCAACCAGGAGGGCAGTTTATCATGTTTTAACCAGCCAAGGGGCATCAATAACATCGTAATATCTTCTGTTTTCTTTGTTAACTGTCAGACTTGAGGGAGGCAGACTAACAGGTGACTGACAATGATTTGCCATTTGACTGCACAAGTCTACGTCTGGGGTGCCCAGACATAACAAAAACAAAAGCAGCCACTGATTGCCCACTTCAATATGAGCGATCACTTCATTTTATATGGTACAGTTACACACTGTTTGTTTTCATTAAATCTGCTGGGTGAACTCTTACCAAGTGGTAACACACAGAGCACCAGCATGTTTGTTGTACAGAGTTAGTAAGAAGTTAGTGCTTCTAGCAGTGAACATGGCAGTGTTCTGTGTAGTAATCAGTTTTAAGCAGAGTAGGCACAACCTACCAGTAAAAATAAGAACATTAGCCATACTATACTCTAAACATCTCAGTGATCCATGTACTATTTACTCTTTAGAAAAATAACTCATCACTGCCACTCAAATTCTCAGTTAAACCGATAACAATAATAATATTCAAAATCAGCCGTGCTCAGCTCTTTACACCTTGTATTGTATTGTACAGGCTTTATACCAGGAAGTGCTGAAGGCTCTGGTCCTACCCTGCTGAGTGTGAGGGAAGGTTTTCAAGATGTGCAGCGCCTGCAGCTCTGGTTTGAGAAATGTCTGGAAATATCAAAAATAAATCCAATATGAGTCTGTGGAAATTAATACTCATGATCAACACTGACATTTAAAGGCAAAAATATGCTTTTGTTCTTGTTCCCACAGATGATGTCTGAAAAATATATGCATACATGCATGAGGAGGAAGAATTAAGTTCATTTGTAAAGATGTTTAACATGTTATTTAAGTCTTTAAAAGTTGAGTTGGATCATTTAAGCAATGACAACTCCAAGTAACATTTAGAGCTTTACCCTTTTAAATATATTAAGGGACAGCTACATTTCAGCAGGCAAGTAATACAGAAGAGTAATTCACATGTTGATGGTGATAATAGTGGTCTGCCTCTACCATGGAGACCTTTCGGTGTGGCAAAAGTAGTTTGAACTGGGTGGTTCCTGTTGGTGCTGTAGCTGCTATCTGACTCGGTATCATCATCACCAGGGTCCACAAACACAATGAAAAGTAACATGTTATTTGGTTATTTTCAAAAGTGTTTAGAGCTGAGACTAACTCAGAATCAGCAGAAGGGTGTTTCATAATAAACATTGATGAGGAAGCCAGAGATGATGAGTTAATTTTGATTCTGATCTCATCAAATTTATTGCAAAAGAAATCTAAGAAATCATTTGCATTAAAGGGTGCACAGCTCACCGACTGTGGCTTTTGAGTAAGTTTAGTAACGGTGTTGAAGAGAAATCTAGGATTGAGGTTATTATTGTTTATTAGGCCGAAGAAATGTGCTGTTCAAGCAGTATTTAGAGCACGCTTATAGTTTAGTACACTGTCATGCCAAGCAAATAAAAAAACGTCCAATTTAGATTTACGCCATGCTCATTCCATTTTCCTGCAGGCCTGCTGGAGATCGTGGGTTTCATCAGTAAACCAGGGAGTTGATGTCTTTAGTCGTCTTGTCTTGGTAGAGACCGGTGCCACAGAATCGAGGAGCGAAACAAGAACCGAGTTAACTTCATTTGTGAGTGTAGTTTCTGGGCTTTCTTCGTCAAAGGTGTCGGCGAGTAGTATGTTGATAAAAGAATTCTGCGGAGGCAAGGCTGGGTGGAATGATAGAGCAATCTTTATTGAAACAGATCTCAAGCCAGCATCCGAATTAGAGTGCGGTCGCCCTCTGGAGTTCTCAAATCTATTCCAAAAGCATTGCCAAAATACTTCGCCCTCTGCCCTATCCAATATCCTATCAAACCTTCGATCTTCGGAGATCTACCAAGTGCCACCCTCCCCTTTCTTCCTGTGACGGCATTTTAAGAGTCCCTTCTCCGGTACGCCCACTTCTTCTAATTGGTCACTTTGGTAAATTATCCAATAGACTAAAAGAGGAGTTGACCTGTCTCCCTACTCATCTCCCATAACTCATCTAACTTGGCTACGGTCGCTATGATTGCTATGATGAGAAGTGAAAACATTTGTGTCACTGATACAGGGACAAGCTAACGATGGTTTAAATGTATTGAGAAAGTGGTCCGACACAGCAGAGGAGACAGAAGACACGTTCAGGGCTGACACATCTAATCCATGGGAAGTTATCAGATCCAGAGTGTTTCCACTGGAATGAGTGGGTTCATGGACAAGCTGAATAAAGTTGGAAATATCAAGAAGTCTCCAAAAAGCGTTCCCTAGAGGGTCAGAGAGCTTATTGAAGTGGATATTGAAAACCCCAATAATTAGGATTTTATCCGAGTGAGTCACAAGGTCTGCAATAAATTCATAGAAGTCTTCTAGGAATTGGGAGTAAGAGGTCTGTACAGTACAAGCAGGTGAAGCCTGTTCCCTGGACAAGGCTGTTACTATTTGATGATGATGGTTTTAAAACCAGAGCCTCAAATGAAGTAAATTTAATATCCTGGTTGGAGCTTAAACTGAAAATAGATTTGTAGATTAGAGCAACACCTCCCTTCTGTTTAGAGGCCGAGCAACATGGGCGTAGTTATAGTCAGGAGGAGAGGCTTCATTTAAAGGTGTCAGCCATGTTTCACATAATCATGTCCAGCTTATGCTCAGTGATCAAATCATTAATCAGTCAGGCTTTTGTTGACAGTGATCTAATATTAATAAAGCCACATTTGAGGGTTTTAAGCTCATTGGAGCAGTTTCCAGCGACAGTGGAAATCATGGTAGATCATTTAGGAGTTGGAACAAGGTTTGTTTGTAGTAGTGGAAGGTTTGTCTGCCTGTGCAGGAGGGATGAAGGGATGCTGTGGTGATTAGCTTCAGTATTTTATCATGTAAGACTGTAAGGTGATGCTGAGATATTTCCCAACTGTCAGATGTGCAGATCAAGATGAGATTATTATGATTTACACATTTAAAGGATGACTGAATTAAAAAGTGGCGAGGGAAGGTGACAGTCTCAATGTCATAAACTAAGCTATCAGTATAAAAAAGTATTCTGAGCTCATTAAATGGCCTCATTAGCACTTCTTCAGCGTATAGAAGAGCCCAAAACTCAACAGCAGCTCTGGAGTTACTCTGGACTACACTGAAAGCTGCTGAGGACAATGTCACGTACATTTCCAGAATGAAGACGAGGTTAAAAGAGTGCAGAACACGCTGCCAAAGTTCAGCCCGACTGTAGACATGTAGAAAAGAGTCATAAATTTTTCCAAAGTTCAAGCTGCTCCTTTCCTGACGGTATATTTCCCTCCTCTCACAGATCGGCCAGTTCAGGGATTGGTGATCTCACCATGCTCCAAAGTGCAACAGCTGACGAGACAAATCACTGCAATTCAAAGAGCCATAAAAGACGGTTTGTTTCCTGCTCGATGCCTTTACTGGCTGAGAATAGGTAAAACTCTTCAGACGCTCTCTGTTCTTCGGAGGTGAGATGGCGCAGCAAGGAAACCGAGTGGACGAGCTGAAATTCAGCTGTTCGATCTGTCTGGATCTACTGAAGGATCCGGTGACTATTCCCTGTGGACACAACTACTGCATGAAGTGTATTAAAGACCACTGGGACACAAAGCATGAGACGAGGATCTACAGCTGCCCTCAGTGCAGGAGGAGCTTCACACCGAGGCCTGAGCTGCTGAAAAACACCATGTTGGCAGAGTTAGTGGAGGAGCTGAAGAAGACTGGACTCCAAGCTGCTCCTGCTGATCTCTGCTATGCTGGAGCTGAAGATGTGGCCTGTGATGTCTGCACTGGGAGGAAGCTGAGAGCTGCCAAGTCCTGTCTGCTTTGTGAGATTTCTTACTGTGAGCAACACCTGCAGCATCACCTTCAATCTCCGGCTTTTAAAAAGCACAAGCTGGTGGAGCCGTCCAAGAAGCTCCAGGAGAACATCTGCTCCCGTCACGATGAGGTGATGAAGAGTTTCCGCCACACTGATCAGAAGTGTATCTGCCTGGTCTGCTCAATGGACGACCATAAAGGCCACGACACAGTGTCAGCTGCCACAGAGAGGGCAGAGAAGCAGAAGCAGCTCGCTCAAAGTCGGCAGAACGTCCAGCAGAGAATCCAGGACAGAGAGAAAGACGTGAAGGAGCTTCAGCAGGAGGTGGAGACGACCAATCGCTGTGCTGATGAAGCAGTGGAGCACAGTGAGAAGATCTTCACCCAGCTGATCCGTCTGGTGGAGACCAGACGCTCTGATGTGAAGCAGCGGATCAGATCCCAGCAGGAACTGGATGTTAGTTTGGCCAAAGAGCGTCAGGAGAAGCTGAACCAGGAGATCACTGAGCTGAAGAAGAAAGACGCTGAGCTGGAGAAGCTCTCGCTCACAGAGGACCACACCCAGTTTCTTCACAGCTACCCCTCACTGTCAACACTGACTGAGTCTACAATCTCACCCAGACCAAACATCGACCGCCTGCAGGCCTTTAAGGACGTGACAGCAGCTGTGACAGCAGCCAGAGATCTAATGCAGCTGATTCTTACAGAGAAATTATGTTTAAGAGCGGAGTTCTTACAATATTCACGTCAGATCACACTGGATCCAAACACAGCAAACACATATCTGGTTTTATCAGAGGAGAACAGAAAAATAACATTTAATAGTAAAAATCCACCATATCCTGATCATCTAGACAGATTCACTGGCTATCAGCAGGTGTTGAGTAAAGAAGAACTGACTGGACGTTGTTACTGGGAGGTGAAGAAGAAGAGCGGGACTGTTGATGTAGCAGTCGCTTACAAGAGTGTTGATAGATCAGATTTGTTTGGACACAATAAGAAGTCTTGGTCATTATTTTGTCACAGTAGTGGTAGTTATGACTTCTATCATGACAGTCAGCCTACTTCCATCTCCGTCCCTGTCTCCTCCAGAATAGGAGTGTTCCTGGATCACAGTGCAGGTATTCTGTCCTTCTACAGCGTCTCATCTGACACCATGAGACTCCTCCACAGAGTCCAGACCACATTCACTGAGCCACTCCATGCTGGACTTTATCTTGATGGTTCTGATGGAAACACTGCTGAAGTGTGTAAAGTGAAGCAGTGATTGAAGAGGCACAGTAGAGTTTAACATCAGAGAAATGTGTTGTAGCTTCTCTCTCTTTACAGGGAGCTGAGCTGCCACGTCCTTATTGAAGCAGCAGTGAGTTCAGCTGACAGGCGTTCAGCTGGATGCCTCAGATATTATAGAGTGTTGTGTTTTCCTCTGGATGGAATCTGATCTGGGTCCAGTTTTATTGATGTGACGTCGTGTATCAGTGTGTAACTGTGATCAATTTGTACAATCTAATAAATGTGTGACGAGATGCTGGAATCAGACTGTGTGTTTGTTTCTGCTCTGCTCAAACTATCATTCATCTCATCGAGCGCTGACACATTATTATGTGAAGGAAGACGTCAAAACCATTAACTACTGATGAGCAGCAGACCAAAACTACAAATAAATTAACCACGAAGGAAAATGAAATAAACAAAAGAAAGAAAATACAAATATAGAACAAAAATAAAATGAAAGAAAAAAATATATAAAAGAAGAAAATAAATAAAGAAAATTAAAATTGAAAAATTAATAGAAATAACGTTTTTTAAAAGAAATTAAAAAAGGATAAATAACAATAAAATGAATGAATTTAAAAATAAAACAAAAAACAAATACATTAAAAAATAAAAGAAGAACAAAAACAGCAATAGTTCAAATTAAAAGAAAGAACAAACTAAGAATTAAAAGAAATACAATTAAATAAAAAATGTAAATAAATCAAAGAAAAAAGGAAAGAAAATAAAAACACATACATAAAATTAAAGGTGAAAATTGATGGAATAAAAACATAAAATAAAAATTTAAAAGTAAACATTTAAAGTTAAAATTTAAAGAAAGACAATTAAATCAAATGAAACATATAAAGAAAAAAAAAGAAAAACAAACGACTGAAATGTGTAAAAGTTTTATTTGCATTAAAAGTTGGAATGTTTGGTTCGACATTAAATATGTTACAAAGCACTTCATGAATCTCTTTCAGTGTCTTTAACAGACACGCACACACACACACACACACACACACACACACACACACACACTCTGTATGAGTGGTGTGTTCATGTGACATGAAGGTCACACTGTCCTCCACTATGAACAGGCTGCATGAGGATTTCTTTAAGGACCTTTAAGTTTTCACTCAAACATGTTGACAGTCCAGGAACGAGTGTGTGCAGCACAACTGAGCCGCGTGACTCGTATCTACACGCTGACTTGTGTTTGTTTGCTGCCGGCTGTTTGAACCTGTTACATATGAATCACGTGTTCTTTACACCAGGTACACACAAAGTTTTCACAAATCAGCGTTTAAAGTGAAGAGCCTATGGATAAGAGGGCACTTTAAGCACCACTTAGATTCTTGCAATGTAACAATGATATCCTTTAATAATAAAATAAATAAAATAACAATGTAAAATATACTTAAAACGTGGAACAAAAATCTCAGTGTTCTGTGTAGTTATCAGTTTTTATAAGACTTAAAACAGCTTTGTGCAATAAACACATGAGTTCACTTCAGCAATCAGTTTTAAGCAGAGTAGGCACAACCTACCAGTAAAAATAAGAACATTAGCCATATTCTATACTCTAAACATCTCAGTGATCCATGTAGTATTTACTCTTTAGAAAAATAACTCATCACTGCCACTCAAATTGTCAGTGAAACTGATAACAATAATATTCAAAATCAGCCGTGCTCAGCTCTTTACACCTTGTATTGTATTGTACAGGTTTTATACCAGGAAGCGCTGAACGCTCTGGTCCAACCCTGTCCCTGCTGAGTGTGAAGGAAGGTTTTCGAGATGTGCAGCGCCTGCAGCTCTGGTTTGAGAAATGTCTGGAAATATCAAAAATAAATCCAAAATGAGTCTGTGGAAATTAATACTCATGATCAACACTGACATTTAAAGGCAAAAATATGCTTTTGTTGTTGTTCCAACAGATGATGTCTGAGAAATATATGCATACATGCATGAGGAAGAAGAATTAAGTTCATTTGTACAGATGTTTAACATGTTATTTAACTTCTTAAAAGTTGAGTTTGATCATTAAGCAATGACAACTCCTCCTCCTTGAACCGGCACCTTATCGTGGTGGAGGGGTTTGAACACCTGAATGATCCCAGGAGCTGTGTTGTCCGGGGCAAACAGGTCCTAGGTGACGGTCAGATTAAGATCGGTTCAAAAGCCTCTAATGAAAGATAGAGCCCCAAGGAAGTTAATGTCGCCTGGATTGGCACCACCGGGGCCCCACCCTGGAGCCAGAACTGGGGTTGCGGCTCGCAGACGAGCGCCTGGCGGGCACAGCACAAACGAGCGACGTGGGCCCGCCCTCCAGTGGGCTCACCACTCGCAGGAGGGTTCAGAAGGGGCCAGTGCAGTGTGAATTGCGTGGCAGTTGTAGGCAGGGGCCCCGGAGACCCAATCCCCGGACAGTAACTCTAGACATGTGGACATGGAATTTCACCTCACTGGGGGGGAAAGAGCCTGAGCTGGTGCTGGAGGTTGAGCGATACCGGCAAGAGATAGTCGGGCTCACTTCCACGCACAGTCTGGGCTCTGGGACCCAACTCCTTGAGAGGGGCTGGACGCTCTTCTACTCCGGAGTTGCACGCGGTGAGAGGCGGCAAGCTGGTGTGGGCTTGCTTAACGCTCCTCAGCTCAGCCGCCATGTGTTGGAGTTTACCCAAGTGAACGAAAGGATCACTTCCCTGCGCCTTCGGGTCAGGGATAGGTCTCTCACTGTTGTCTCGGCTTATGGGCTGAACAGCAGTGCAGAGTACACGGCCACCTTGGAGTCCCGGGAGGGGTACTGGAGAGTGGTCCAACCGGGGACTTCGTCATTCTATTTGGGGACTTCAACGCTCACGTAGGCAGCGACAGTGTTACCTGGAGGGGTGTGATTGGGAGGAACGGCCTCCCTGATCGGAACCCGAGTGAGAGACAGCTGACAGGTACCGGCCAGTCAAGCGTGCGGCAGCAAGGGCAGTCGCGGAAGCAAACACTTGGGTCTGGGAGAAGTTCGGGGAGGCCATGGAGGAGGACTACTGGTCAGCCTCGAAGAAATTCTGGCAAACCATCCGGCGCCTCAGGAGGGGGAAACAGTCCTCCACCAACACTGTTTACAGTGGAGGTGGGGAGCTGTTGACCTCGACTGGGGACATCGTTGGGCGGTGGAAGAAATACTTCGAGGATCTCCTCAATCCCACTGACCCGCCTTCCATAGAGGAAGCAGAGGCTGGGGACTCAGAGGTTGACCCATTCATCACCCAAGCCGAAGTCACTGAGGTAGTCCGGAAGCTCCTCAGTGGCAAAGCACCGGGTAGGATGAGATCCGCCCTGAGTACCTCAAGACTCTGGATGTTGTGGGGCTGTCTTGGTTGACACGTCTCTGCAGCATCGCGTGGCAATCGGGGACAGTGCCTCTGGACTGGCAGACCGGGATGGTGGTCCCCCTATTCAAAAAGGGGGACCGGAGGATGTGTTCCAACTATCGGGAGTGTAGGAACACATGTCCTTTGTCCTGTCTCTTAACGAGGTCCTGTTCTGTGATGATTATCTTTGACTCAAATTTGCTCCTTCCTCCGAGTTCTTAACCTCTTGACCTGGCAGATCTTCTCCTCTCCACAGAGTGGGAGGATGTTGTTTTCTTGCTATGAACAGATCACCAGAGAACTTCTTTTATTAAGTTACAACGACTAAGCACAATAGAGTCCTCTCTCTCCACATCACATGACAGGAAATGGGGAAAGAAATTGGTTAGACCCAGTCCCCCCCTCACGGGTCAAACGGTTTTATGATCCCGTCTCCGACATTCCAATCCCACTCTGTCTCTATACTTATCCAAATTCCGATACGTTCTGAATAACTATTAAACTACAATATAATTCTTAATTTTAGCAGATTCCCAAATAGCCTAAGACGGTCATACAATAGATCTTTCCCATGTTATTGTGAAGCCCAAATGAAGTTTATTACTTAATGAATTTGAGGTTTGGGAGAAACTAGCCCCTTCCATTGGTGATGGGGACAGACTTGTAGATCATTATCCTCTTTGTGTGTGTTATTTACCAGTTAAATGTCTGATATGTTTTGTTAAGATAGAACTACAAGGAATATGTATAAGTCCTTTGTTCTACTGTGTATTGTATACTTCATTGTTTTATGTCTTAATCAGGTTATAATTCTTTTGAATGATAAGTGGTCATAATCATGTTGCATCTTTTCACAAAGGCAAAAATTCGACTTTTAAGATTGTGAAGTTTTTGGGAAGTTAAAACACGATTTCGAAACATTAAAACAATAGTTTATTTAAAATAAAGTTTTGTCTAAACTCAGAACACAGAAAGAATGATTGTCAGTCAGCCCCCCCTCCCCCCTTTTCAGTCTGCCTGCTGCAGGTCATAAAAACAGAAAGCCATGCTCTGCTCCTCACTTATCTTATGTCACTTCACTTCTCTCCTCTCTGCTTCTCTCTCTTCTGTCTGTCTTCTGCTCCTTCTTCTCTTCTCCTCACGTCTTTTCATTCCTTTTTATTTTTATTTTTAAAGTATTCTTTACTTTTGTTTTTGCAATAAGCTCTAAGAAAAGCAAATTGAATCACTACTTTAAGTGCTTTACTTTTATCCAAGTTTTTAATAGAACAAAATTATTTTCTTTTCGATTTTAATATACCGTTAAAGTATCACCGCCTGATCCAGAAGAAGTTGAATTAGTTGAAGAATCAGAACTTAAGAACCACCACTTGAAACAACGAAGAAAAAGTCTTTTTCAAGACTGTGATCACTTGATGAAGAATGTTGCAGTCATTGTCTGCTTCAGAAGCATGGAAGGAGTCTCCAACAAAAGAGACTTTGTGTGCCCCCAGCCAGGACCGACTCTGCCCCCAGCGCTCCCAATGCAGAAACCCCACTGGGCCTTCGGACTAGGAGTTCCTCAACAGAGTAACGGCCTTCCCTCTGGCTATTGGATCGATACGCCGTGCCATAGTCCAACCCAGAATTCTCAAGGAAACCAAGCTTCAGGACCTCCTGACTCCCAGACAAAACAGGCTAAATGTCTTCATACAGCTGGATCTACACGTGAGAACAAGTTGGGGTCTAAAGTTCTGACTTCTGTCTAAAGTTCTGACTTCTGTCCAGGTTCTGACTTCTGTCTAAGTTCTGACTTCTATCTTTTGAATTTAAGAGATTAGGGTCTTGTTGGTATTAAAAATTACTCCCGTAATATTTAATATATAAAAACCCGAACCCTTTGACTTAACCATCTGCCGGCTGTCACATAATTTTATTACTTTGCTTATTACAGTCTTTACCTTTTCTGGTATCTGTTGTTCATCTAAAATTGTCATTTCATTTATTTTACCCCAAATTATTTAGTCAATAAACATATATAATCGTTTGTCTTTGTCTGGAACTTAATTTTAATGTGGAGAACCGATGGATACCGCCTTTGTTTCTGCACCGACACATTATTATGTGAAGGAAGACGTCAAAACCATCAACTACTGATGAGCAGCAGCCCAAAACTACAAATAACTTAACCATGAAGGAAAATGAAATAAGAAAAGAAAAGAAAAAAATATAAAAGAACAATGAAAAAAGAAAAGAAATAAAGAAAAAAGTCGAATATTAAAAGAAAGAAAAAAGAAAAAGAACGAAGTGAAGGATAAACACCAATAAAATAACCTAATTAAAAAAGAAAAGAAAATATATAATAAAAAAATAAAAAATAAATGAAAGTAAAAGTAGAAAATAAAATAAAGAATTAAATTTTTTTTTAAAAGAAATACAATTAAATAAAAAAAAATCAATAAATAACAGACAAAAGGAAAAAAATAAATACAAATAAAATACAAATAAAATTAAAGGTGGAAAATTGATGGAATAAAACATAAAATACAAAAAAGTAAAATACATGGTTTAAAAGTAAAAATTAAAACTAAAAATTTTAAGAAAGACATTTGTTAAGAAATACAAATAAATATAATAAAACATATAAATCAATTAATAGAAAGTTAGAAAAACTAATTAGATTAAATACAAATAAATAAAAACAAACGACTGAAATGTGTCAAAGTTTTATTTGTATTAAAAGTTGGAATGTTTGGTTCGACATTAAATATGTTACAAAGCACTTCATGAATCTCTTTCAGTGTGTCTTTAACACACAAACACACACACACACACACACACACACACACACACACACACACGTGTACACACACACACACACACACACACACACACACACTGACTGCAGGAAGTCAAACTGGGCGTAAAGCAGCTTGTAACGTCTGCAAACCTCCGTCAGAGCAGTTTCTGTATGAGTGGTGTGTTCATGTGACATGAAGGTCACACTGTCCTCCACTATGAACAGGCTGCATGAGGATTTCTTTAAGGACCTTTACGTTTTCACTCAAACACGTCGACAGTCCAGGAACGAGTGTGTGGAGCACGACTGAGCTGCGTGACTCGTATCTACACGCTGACTTGTGTTTGTTTGCTGCCAGCTGTTTGAACCTGTTACATATGAATCACGTGTTCTTTACACCACGGACACACAAAGTTTTTACAAAGCGCATCGACGTTTAAAGTGACGAGCCTGCGGCCACTGAGGAAAGTGCTGCAGTATTTATGTATCTGCAGTATTATGAGCCTGGAGAAAGTAAACGTCCTGTTCCTGCTGAAGGAAACCAAACGTGTCCGTGTGCAGCAGCTTCAAATTAAAAGCATCTGACTGGAGGAACAAGAGTCCATCGTGATGCAGTCGCTCACAGGAGACGCAAAGTGTTTGTTAGTGAGCTGCAAACAGGACAAATCAGATCCCGGCTGCTCACAGGACGACGACGACAACAGGCCGATTACTGCCACATTAAAGGAACAGTTCACCTACATTTAAGATCCAGTCTCCATCTGCTCCTCCTGATGACAGAAAGTCCGGTGAAGTCTCGTCGTCCACGGAACATTTCTGGAGCTTCACAGTGAAACAGCGTGAAGATAAAAACATGAAATGTCTCCGTGCAGCTCGTCTGCTGAGATTCACGTCTCCAGAAGAACCAAACTGACGTCCCGTCCAGCTCGTGAACTCACTTCAGACGGGTTCAACGCTTTTAGTTCAGCAGCTACAGTCGAGATTCAGCTTCAGAAAAGGTGAAAACAAAATCTTCTTTAGTCAGTTTGTGATCTCGGGGCTTCTGGAGACGTGGATCTCAGCAGACGAGCTGCACAGAGACATTTCATGTTGTTTTCAGGAGAACGCTGTGAAGCTCCAGAGATGTTTAGTGGACTCTGAGACTTCACCTCGGCAGGTAGGTGAGGAGATAACGACTGAACTCACATCCTGTTGAGGTGAAGCGTTCCTTTAACAACGTGTCTGCTGGAGAACGTTCTGCAGCGTCGTATCATCAGTTAGTGTTCTGTTTGTGAAATGATCCGCTTTAAGCTTCAAATATCGGGGATGTGAAACAGTTTGTCAACATGTTTCTTGTCAGAATTTATCAGAGAAACATGTGCGACATACATTGGCTTTCATAAATAGTTTAAGGGACCTACAGTGTCATAAAAGACAAAAACTGAGCTGGCTGGCTGAGCTGGAAGCAGGAAGAGGAAGTGGTGGTTAGAGTGATCACACACAAACACACACAGTCTTTCTCAAACTTCCCCTTTACATCCTCTCTTCCACAACTCCAAGGCTCGACGCTGCACCGCCTCTGTTTGTTCACATCGAAACAAAGTTGTGGAAACGAAAGAGATGTGACGGTTCACATCTGCAAACGGTCGATCAACTTGACTTCAGAACAAAATCCAAGATCAGCAGCGTCAGTGTTTCTGCACGACAGCAGACAGAGCGAGTGTCGTCGGCCTGACGTCGCTGAACGTGACGTCTTATCACACGTGTCAGACTTTAACAGTCACCAGAGCGCTGTGGGAAACATCTGCTCTATATACATGTACAATCAGCTAACAGGAAACCTGCTGGAGTCAGTGTACATCTGTGAGAGCTGTTTCACTCTGTGACGTCACACTAATGTTTCTCTTCAACACTCTGATGGTTAACTAATCATTAACTGAGCTCCGTCTGCCATCACCTCGCTGCTTTTTATCCACTCACTTCAGCTTTTCCCCTCAAATAAAGCTCCAGTTTCTCCTGGTCAGACTGTCAGAAGTGGGAGAAACACTCAGTGTGTTTACATGACACTCGAGAAAACTGAATTACTGTGTTAGTCCGACTATGATGGGATCTTTAAGATGCATGTATACACCTTAGTCTGACTAAAATCGGACTGGATCGGATTTCTCATAGTCGGATTAAAACACCCAGATTATTCGATTGATAGTCACATTAATCCTGCATGTATATGTTCTATCACATCGGATCAGATGATGATGTGTTCTGTTCAGACTCGAGATTTTTTCCCCGGGGCCGTGAGCCGGAAGTAGAAGGACGGCGACGGCGGCGTCTTTCCTCCAAAATCACCACAAGCAAGAGCGCCATTTTGCATCTAGTTTGTGTAATTATCATGTACACCATATACGAAGTGTACAAAGATGTAGCTTCGTCTCGCTCTTCGTACGCCATCTTTCTTGAATGCCGAGGCAGCTGGTGACGTAAAGAGGTCAGCCGGAGGTGTTTCTGTTACCACTAGTTGAGATGGGTACAGCGCCACCTATCGTACCGGGGTATGACATGCTCCGGCCAATAATTAGATTTTCTCACCGGCATGTATACTCGGACAATTGCAGTTGTCTGATTGAGTAGCATAGACGAACTGTGGCTGTAATCTGACTAAACTGTGCATGTAAACGTACTGAGTGAATATGAAGTGGACGACGTGCTGCATTCAAAGGGCAGCTGGTCTACATGTAATCAGAGCAGCACAGGTAGCTCACAGGTTTGATGTGTGCATCAGGGAGCTCAGGTAACAACTCCTCCCTGCTGCTGGTTCAGCACAGCGCGCTGCCATACGGCCTTACACGGCTGTTTGACTGCAGGAAGTCAAACTGGGCGTAAAGCAGCTTGTTACTTCTGCAAACCTCCGTCAGAGCAGTTTCTGTATGAGTGGTGTGTTCATGTGACATGAAGGTCACACTGTCCTCCACTATGAACAGGCTGCATGAGGATTTCTTTAAGGACCAAGTCTACAGAAGAACCAAACTGATGTCCGGTCAAGCTTGTGTGGGCTCAGGAAGAGAATAATGCTCTTCACGGTACGATGTGTTAAAGACAAATGTGAGTTTTCACTCAGTCGTCCTCTCTAAACCTGCTGAGTTCAGGCTTTCCAGGTCAAATACTGACAGCTGACGCTGAATAAAAGAGTTCTGAGACACGTCCGTCCAACATTTCCATCATCAGGATCAAAAGTAACAACAATGAAAGCTGCCACTGATTGCCCACTGCAACATGAGCGATCACTTCAATTTATATAGTACAGTTACACACCGTTTGTTTTCATTAAATCTGCTGGGTGAACTCTTACCAAGTGGTAACACACAGAACACCCGCATGTTTGTTGTACAGAGTTAGTAAGAAGTTAGTGCTTCTAGCTCTGCACAGTGAACATGGCAGCGTTCTGTATAGTAATCAGTTTTAAGCACCACTTAAATTATTATTTAAGCCATTATATAGCCATATTCTATACTCTAAACATCTCAGTGATCCATGTAGTATTTACTCTTCAGAAAAATAACTCATCACTGCCACTCAAATTCTCAGTGAAACTGACCGCAATAATAATATTCAAAAACAGCCGTGCTCAGCTCTTTACACCTTGTATTGTATTGTACAGGCTTTATACCAGGAAGCGCTGAAGGCTCTGGTCCTACCCTGTCGAGTGTGAAGGAAGGTTTTCAAGATGTGCAACGCCTGCAGCTCTGGTTTGAGAAATGTCTGGAAATATCAAAAATAAATCCAAAATGAGTCTGTGGAAATTAATACTCATGATCAACACTGACATTTAAAGGCAAAAATATGCTTTTGTTCTTGTTCCCACAGATGACGTCTGAAAAATATATGCATACATGCATGAGGAGGAAGAATTAAGTTCATTTGTAAATATGTTTAACATGTTATTTAAGTCTTTAAAGTTGAGTTGGATCATTTAAGCAATGACAACTCCAAAGTAACATTTAGAGCTTTACCCTTTTAAACTGTTGGGCCTCACCTTACACAAGGCCCGGTTTAGGTGTGTTTAACAACAATAAAAGGGGGATTTAGGTTAAATTTGGCTATCAATAATAATTAATGATTATTTGGGATAATTATTAATTATGATAAATAATATGATCCAATTTGCATTAGATCACCTCGGGGCACCACCCTTGAAGAAGGGAAAAAGATAGCAATTTTACTAAATCAGTCTCATAAAAACGTACTGAACTGTTTATAACTCTGGTTAATAATTAACTTAATAACTACAACATAATTCACCATAACAGCTAGTAATGGTTGAAGGATTTTGGAGTTCTTGACAGTGTAGAGGTTGGCAACATTCACTCATGTACAATATTAAATAGACAGCAAGAAGGTTCAAGATCTTTTATTTAACACAAAATGGAAACACACAATCTAACTAACATGTACTATACCAGTGTGTGTGTTTGTGTGTGTGTGTGTGTGTGTGTGCGAGTGCCTGGCAGAACAAAGGAACAATGGCGGTCAATGATATCACATGTGGGTGTGATATGCTCTAGCCTCCAGGAATGTGTGTGTCTGTGAGTATGTATGTGTGTGTGACGTGGTGCCAGGTTATAGAAGATGGTTAGTTGCATGCAGAGACCCTGAGTCTGTGTGAAGCATAATTCAACTAATGTCGAATTAGCCGTCTAGGAAAGCAAACTACCAATAACTTGACTCGAGGTCACCATAACACCAAAACATTGAACAAACACATCAATTGAACACATTACATCAACCAGAGTTTAAAGTCCTGTGCTTAGCCGTGCTATGGTTTGCTATCTAAGCCCAGTTCAACGTTACCAGTCTTTGAGGAGAAGGTGCTGGCGGTTGCAGGAGAAAGTTGGGGCTCCAAGGTTGAACAAGCTGCTCTTGCTGTGCAAGGTTTGATGAAAGTCGGCAGAGGAGGAAACTGGTGGCTCCTTTACTTTGTAAGGATAGCAGCTCGGTGCTAACCTGCTTGGTGTTCCTTAGATCCTCAGATTGGCAGGACCTCGTGTCGCTGCAGTGAGGAGAAGTTCTTTGGGCCTGCTGCCAATGCAGCTTGCAGCTCCCCACAGCTTGTTGGGCCCAGAAGAAGGGATCTAGAAGGCAGGCAGCCCCTTGGGGGAGGTGGAGAGGAGCCCTTGAAGATCCAAAGTTAAAGGAGTAGAGCGCGTTGAGTGAGAGAGAGAACATTGAATGCTCTGGGGTTTTGACTACCTGATCAGCAGGGGGTCTGTCACCCTGACCAATAGTAGCTCAAACCTGAATTCTGCACCTAGGTGTGAAGAATGGGGAATTCTGGGACACTGAGTTCATTTCAGAGTCCATTTTGAAATCCACAATGAATGACTTCATCTGTGGGTCCCAACATCCCCCCTTTGGTCTCAGGATGTCGCTTGATGTGGGATCCCGAGAGCACAGATCCACATGTATAATCCATAGTTTGAAGGAGTTCATCTGTCATTTCATTAATATTGGTAACATCTGGGCAGTTCATTAACCAACTGGGCATTGGCTCACTCTCTGTCCTGGCTAAGCAAGGATCGTGAACATAACATCAAGAAAAGAAGTTACACAAAGAAAAGAAAATCCAGATAAACACTATGATTATGACATTGAATTCATGCAATACCTGTATTTCTCAGTTAATCTCTGGGTTAGTGAGAACAGGAATGTGAGTGATGTCAATTTGTTAGGGTGAGATGCAGAGTGTGGCACCTACAATGGTATAGTCATTCTGGAGTGTCCAAGAGTGTTTGTGTTTACTCGTTGGATCTCCTCGATGCTGATTACTTTAAGTAATCAGACTTATTTTGGTAGACTTAGAATTTGCTTCTTCACGCAGGTTTTTCTGCGTAAGGGTGCCACAAATGTGAAAGTCTAAATGACTGTATCATGGTTCTTGTTTGGCAGTGTGGTAATGTTGTAAAGCAGTGTTGGACGAGGACATGTGTATGTCTTGTTCTGTAAGGTCAGAATGTGGTGTCCTAAGCTTAGGTTTACAACAGTTAATTCAAAAAAAAAAAAAAAAGAAAATACAACAAATGAGCTAGTCGCAGTGTATTTACAAAGTTGGACAGTGGTTTCTGTCCAATCAGAATTTAGTCTCGATAGCATGGTTTTTGGCTAATACTAAATTCAGAAGACTTGAGCTTGCTGCTGTTGCTAACAAATCCGTGGTTTCCTATTGTAACTGTAAGAAAGTGAGTTACTTATCGTAAGCAGTCAGTACAGGGATGGATCGAGCCGTCAGTTACCAGAAGCTAAATCTGTTGTTCTTGGAGTTTAAGTTTTGCTTAAACTGTGGCTCAGGGCTGTAACGCTCTGAGTATCTGGATGGAGAGAGGAATTCTGAGCCACTGTCACTGGCTAAGGAATTATGACTGTGCACTGAGCCGTGGTCAGAGAAGCTGTGGTCATCATCTGAGTGATATGCTGGCTGGTCATAGTTCTGGGCCAGGATTTCTGCATATGGCCTTCTACAGCTCCTTTTGTCTGCGTGCCTATCACGACGCAGTTGGTGGACGTGGCGGTTACGCTCTATGTCCCTATACGCCCTTTTGTGGGGGGTTGGGAGGTTGTGTTTCTATAAACTTGCGTACAGCTTTGGAGCTAGTGGTCTCCACAAGTTTAACTTTCTCCCTCTGGGTTGCATGGTGCAAGTCAGCTAGACAATGGTCAAGTGAACTTAGGTAATTCTCAACATGGTGATCACAGTTGTCTGGCTCAAAATGTTCAATGTGCCTAGCCATAGACTCAAGCTCTTTAAAGCGGGGGCCCTCTAAGCTAGCGTTTCTATGGACATTGACATCCCATGCTGCAGTTCTGTCTAGCTGGGAGTGGTCGTGTCATCTGACCTCCGGCTGTATGTCTTGGACACTCGGGTGAAGAGAGGGGCTGAGCTGTTAACAGATCACCACCTGATGGTGAGTCGGATCCACTGGCAGGGAGGAAACTGGACAGACCTGGCAGACCCAAACGTATTGTGAGGGTCTGCTGGGAACATCTGGTGGAACCCTTGGTCAGGAGGTCTTTAACTCCCACCTCCGGGAGAGCTTTGACCAGAGCCAAGGGAGGCTGGGGACATTGAGTCTGAATGGACCATGTTCTCCACTTCCATTGTTGGCGCGGCTGTCCAGAGCTGTGGCCGTAAGGTCTCCGGTGCCTGTTGTGGTGGCAATCCCCGAACCCGGTGGTGGACTCCGGAAGTAAGGGATGCTGTCAAGCTGAAGAAGGAGTCCTATTGAGCCTGGTTGGCCCGGGGGACTCCTGAGACAGTTGACAGGTACCGGCAGGCCAAGCGTGTGGCAGCAAGGGCAGTCGCGGAAGCAAACACTTGGGTCTGGGAAAAGTTCGGGGAGGCCAAGGAGGAGGATTACTGGTCAGCCTCAAAGAAATTCTGGCAAACCATCCGGCGCCTCAGGAGGGGGAAACAGTCCTCCACCAACACTGTTTAGAGTGGAGGTGGGGAGCTGCTGACCTCGACTGGGGATATCGTCGGGCGGTGGAAGAAATACTTCGAGGATCTCCACAATCCCGCTGACACGCCTTCCATAGAGGCAGCAGAGGCTGTGGACTCAGAGGTTGACCCATTCTTCAGCATCGCGTGGCAATCTGGGACAGTGCCTCTGGACTGGCAGACTGGGATGGTGGTCCCCCTACTCAAAAAGGGGGAACGGAGGGTGTGTTCCAACTATAGGGGGTATAGGAACACATGTCCTTTGTCCTGTCTCTTAACGAGGTCCTGTTCTGTGATGATTATCTTTGACTCAAATTTGCTCCTTCCTCCGAGTTCTTAACCTCTTGACCTGGCAGATCTTCTCCTCTCCACAGAGTGGGAGGATGTTGTTTTCTTGCTATGAACAGATCACCAGAGAACTTCTTTTATTAAATTACAACTAAGCACAATAGAGTCCTCTCTCTCCACATCACATGACAGGAAATGGGGAAAGAAATTGGTTGGGGTAAAGATGACCCAGTCCCCCCCTCACGGGTCAAACCGTTTTATGATCCTGTCTCGGACATTCCAATCCCACTCTGTCTCTATACTTATCCAAATTCCGATACGTTCTGAATAACTATTAAACTACAATATAATTCTTAATTTTAGCTGATTCCCAAATAGCCTAAGACGGTCATACAATAGATCTTTCCCATGTTATTGTGAAGCCCAAATGAAGTATATTACTTAATGAATTTGAGGTTTGGGAGAAACTAGCCCCTTCCGTTGGTGATGGGGACAGACTTGCAGATTGTTATCGTCTTTGTGTGTGTTATTTACCAGTTAAATGTCTGATATGTTTTGTTAAGACAGAACTACAAGGAATATGTATAAGTCCTTTGTTCTAATGTGTATTGTATACTTCATTGTTTTATGTCTTAATCAGGTTATAATTCTTTTGAATGATAAGTGGTCATTATCATGTTGCATCTTTTCACAAAGGCAAAAATTCGACTTTTAAGATCGTGAAGTTTTTGGGAAGTTATAACATGATTTCGAAAGATTAAAACAATAGTTTATTTAAAATAAAGTTTTGTCTAAACTCAGAACACAGAAAGAATGATTGTCAGTCAGCCCCCCCTCCCCCCTTTTCAGTCTGCCTGCTGCAGGTCATAAAAACAGAGAGCCATGCTCTGCTCCGCACTTCTCTTATGTCACTTCACTTCTCTCTGCTTCCCTCTCTTCTGTCTGCCTTCTGTCTGTCTTCTGCTCCTTCTTCTCTCTTCTCTTCTCTTCTCTTCATTCCTTTTTATTTTTATTTTTAAAGTAATCTTTACTTTTATTTTTGCAATAAGCTCTAAGAAAAGCAAATTGAATCACTACTTTAAGTGCTTTACTTTTATCCAAGTTTCTAATAGAACAAAATTCTTTTCTTTTCGATTTTAATATACCGTTAAAGTATCACCGCCATCCAGAAGAAGTTGAATTAGTTGAAGAATCAGAACTTAAGAACCACCACTTGAAACAACGAAGAAAAAGTCTTTTTCAAGACTGTGATCACTTGATGAAGAATGTTGCAGTCATTGTCTGCTTCAGAAGCCGTGCAAGGAGTCTCCAACAAAAGAGACTTTGTATGTACCCAGCCAGGACCGACTCTGCCCCCGGCGCTCCCAATGCAGAAACCCTGCTGGACCTTCGGACCAAGAGTTCCTCAACAGAGTACCGGCCTTCCCTCTGGCTACTGGATCGACACGCCGTGCCATAGTCCAACCCAGAATTCTCAAGGAAACCTAGCTTCAGGACCTCCTGACTCCCAGACAAAACAGGCTGAATGTCTTCATACAGCTGGATCCACACGTGAGAACAAGTTGGGGTCTAAATTTCTGACTTCTGTCTAAAGTTCTGACTTCTGTCCCGGTTCTGACTTCTGTCTAAGTTCTGACTTCTATCTTTTGAATTTAAGAGATTAGGGTCTTGTTAGTATTAAAAATTACTCCCGTAATATTTAATATATAAAAACCCGACCCTTTGACTTTACCATCTGCCGACAGTCACATAATTTTATTACTTTACTTATTACAGTCTTTACCTTTTCTGGTATCTGTTGTTCATCTAAAAAATTGTCATTTCATTTATTTTACCCCAAATTATTTAGTCAATAAACATATGTAATCGTTTGTCTTTGTCTGGAACTTAATTTTAGTGTGGAGAACCGATGGATACCAAGTTTGTTTCTGCTCTGCTCAAACTTTCATTCTTCTCATCGAGCACAGACACATTATTATGTGAAGGAAGACGTCAAAACCATCAACTACTGATGAGCAGCAGCCCAAAACTACAAATAACTTAACCATGAAGGAAAATGAAATAATAAAAGAAAAGAAAAAAATATAAAAGAACAAAGAAAAAAGAAAAGAAATAAAGAAAATTAAAAGTGGAATATTAAAAGAAAGAAAAAAGAAAAAGAAAGACGTGAAGGATAAATAAACAACAATAAAATAACCTAATCAAAAAAGAAAAGAAAATATATGATAAAAAAATAAAAAATAAATGAAAGTAGAAGTAGAAAATAAAATAAAGAATTATTTTTTTTAAAGAAATACAATTAAATAAAAAAATCAATAAATAAAAGATAAAAGGAAAAAGATAAATAAAAATAAAATAAAAATAAAATTAACGGTGGAAAATTGATGGAATAAAACATAAAATACAAAAAAGTAAAATACATGGTTTAAAAAGTAAAAATTAAAACAAAAAATCTAAAGAAAGACATTTGTTAAGAAATACAATTAAATATAATAAAACATATAAATCAATTAAAAGACAGATAAAAAAAACTAAATAGATTAAATACAATTAATAAAAACAAACGACTGAAATGTTGAAAAGTTTTATTTGTATTAAAAGTTGGAATGTTTGGTTCAACATTAAATATGTTACAAAGCACTTCATGAATCTCTTTCAGTGTGTCTTTAACAGACACACACAGGTACACACACACACACAAACACACACACACACACACACACACTGACTGCAGGAAACTAAACTGGGCGTAAAGCAGCTTGTAACGTCTGCAAACCTCCGTCAGAGCAGTTTCTGTATGAGTGGTGTGTTCATGTGACATGAAGGTCACACTGTCCTCCACTATGAACAGGCTGCATGAGGATTTCTTTAAGGACCTTTAAGTTTTCATCACAAACACGTCGACAGTCCAGGAACGAGTGTGTGCAGCTCGACTGAGCTGCGTGACTCGTATCTACACGCTGACTTGTGTTTGTTTGCTGCCGGCTGTTTGAACCTGTTACATATGAATCACGTGTTCTTTACACCACGGACACACAAAGTTTTTACAAAGCGCATCAACGTTTAAAGTGACGAGCCTGCGGCCACTGAGGAAAGTGCTGCAGTATTTATGTATCTGCAGTATTATGAGCCTGGAGAAAGTAAACGTCCTGTTCCTGCTAAAGGAAACCAAACGTGTCCGTGTGCAGCAGCTTCACATTAAAAGCATCTGACTGGAGGAACAAGAGTCCATCGTGATGCAGTCGCTCACAGGAGATGCAAAGTGTTTGTCAGTAAGCTGCAAACAGGACAAATCAGATCCCAGCTGTTCACAGGACGACGACGACAACAGGCCGATTACTGCCACACAAGTATTAAAGGAACAGTTCACCTACATTTAAGATCCAGTCTCCATCTCCTCCTCCTGATGACAGAAAGTCCAGTGAAGTCTCGTCGTCCACAGAACGTTTCTGGAGCTTCACAGTGAAACAGCGTGAAGATAAAAACATGAAATGTCTCCGTGCAGCTCGTCTGCTGAGATTCACGTCTCCAGAAGAACCAAACTGACGTCCCGTCCAGCTCGTGAACTCACTTCAGACGGGTTCAACGCTTTTAGTTCAGCAGCTACAGTCGAGATTCAGCTTCAGAAAAGGTGAAAACAAAATCTTCTTCAGTCAGTTTGTGATCTCGGGGCTTCTGGAGACGTGGATCTCAGCAGACGAGCTGCACAGAGACATTTCATGTTGTTTTCAGGAGAACGCTGTGAAGCTCCAGAGATGTTTAGTGGACTCTGAGACTTCACCTCGGCAGGTAGGTGAGGAGATAACGACTGAACTCACATCCTGTTGAGGTGAAGCGTTCCTTTAACAACGTGTCTGCTGGAGAACGTTCTGCAGCGTCGTATCATCAGTTAGTGTTCTGTTTGTGAAATGATTCGCTTTAAGCTTCAAATATCGGGGATGTGAAACAGTTTGTCAACATGTTTCTTGTCAGAATTTATCAGAGAAACATGTGCGACACATACATTGGCTTTCATAAATAGTTTAAGGTACCTACAGTGTCATAAAACACAGAAACACTCTGACAGTTCACTTTAACCACGCTGATTTTACTACTTGTGCTACGAGTTATAAAGCGTTTCAAACACTGTGCCGAGCTTCACAACAACCAACCACAGATGTTTCCTGTCAGGCTTCAGAGAAAAACCAACATCCTGCCTGTTCTGTGTCTCTTTCACTATCGCTGTTACAATCCTCTGCCCAGCAGCCGGTCAGCTTAAAGCTCCACATGATTCAGTTTTTACTCAGGTTTTCTGATTCTGACACTGAATAAAACAGTTCTGAGACACGTCCGTCCAACAATTCCATCATCAGGATCGATCTGCAGCGTTTACACAAGTCCAGAGCTGAGACTGAGCTTCAGGAGGGAAAAGAAAAAGTCAAATCCAGTCCAGACGGGAAACAGGAAGGAATGAAAACCCGACAGGACGACAAAAATCACCTGCGTGACGTCAGTTTGACTCCATCAGGCGTCTAATCACACCTCAGAGTTCACGTTCCTCCAGTTCAGCAGCCAATCAGAACAGAGCTGGCTGCTGTATGCACATTAAAACAAACACCTGGAAAGTTTGGGGGGAAAAACGCTGGAGCAGGTGTTGGCAGGTGTGACAGGTGTTCACCGACCTGTTCACAGAGTCTACTTCCTGTTGGCTGACTGCTCAGAGAAGGGAAATGTAGTTTTTCGGCACGATCCCACGCTTCTCGCCTACAACTCCCATAATCCACTGCTCGTCCACAGACTCCACCTGCGTTAAGACGTCACCGACCTGCAGGACGACGGCAGACAGAAACATTCACTGCTTTTATTTTGGTGGGAAACAAACTTAAAGTGCAGATTTGAAAACATTTATTGAGCTTATTGCTTTAAATTGATTGAACATAAACATCCGTCAGAATCTCACTGAGTGACGATGATACAGCACAATATCTTCAGGCTGCTCGGTGACATGATCTGTACCTTCATGTTTTAAAACCTCCTCAGAAGCACTGTTGTACACAAACTGGCTGACAAAACCAAATATCACAACATCATTGACTGAATACTTTGATATCGATGTTGTTACAATACTGTGGGAAGTAGAACAATCTGGTGAGTCCAGAAATGACTTTACTTTACTGAAACTGGACTTTAAACCAGGAAATAAGAAACTCTTTTGTCAAATCACCGAATGAAACATCCAAAATCTAAGTCGGGAACTCGACTCGCATCACGTTGAGGATAAAATATCGATATATCGCTCAGAATCGTGACAGATGTGTGTGAACTTGTTCCTACAGGACAGAAAACATGGACTCTGGTGACACACACACCTTCAACGTGAGCTCGTCCTCGCCCTCGGCTGTGAAGTCGAACTTGGCCACGGCTCTCGCCGCTGACTGCTGTCCTGTGATTGGCTGAGCTGGAAGCAGGAAGAAGAAGTGGTGGTTAGAGTGATCACACACAAACACACTCAGTCTTTCTCAAACTTCCCCTTTACATCCTCTCTTCTCCGAGTCCGAGGCTCGACGCTGCACCGCCTCTGTTTGTTCACACAGAACCGAGTTGTGGAACCAAAAGAGCCGTGACGGTTCACAACATAACGTTTAGATCTGCAGCTGTAAATCTAAACACCGACTGTTTATGTGATGATGTCATTCAGAGCAGAAAACGTATGATCACCTCAGTAACTAGAGGACCCTGTCTGACTCCCTCTCACCAGGAGGGATGCTGTTTCCAGGGGTCGTAACTATGACAACAGCGACAGCAACACGTAGAGGTGGGACAGCAGTCGACAGGACAGACAGGATGACAGACACATATAAGATGCTGAAGACACGAGCTGCTGCCACATTACTGCCGTCTGCTGCTGAAACGCTGCTCTGTGTGTCGAAGTGTGAAGGAGCTTATTAACTGTGCGACTGTGAACGCTGCATCAGACCGACACACTCCTGTCCACACAGACGCCGATACTTCCTCTGCTGGCGGGTCAGAGGTGGAACCAAACTGTCTGAGTGACGACCTGCACAAATGTAAACCGCTCAAACTACGACGGACGATTTCAAACGGCACACGTCTTCATGTGGTTGTAAAGTTTTGTATATTGACGGAGACGGTTAGTCCAGTTTAGTTTGTCACCAAACTTTTAAACTGTCGACGGTCTTTTAGAAATCAGCTGACGAGTGTATGATGAGTCGTGTCTCTGCTCGCCCTGTTTATGTTTTTACTGGATATGTATTTTATTTTCTCATAACTTTTAGTAATTAGTTTTTTCTTTGGATTTTGTCTGACAGCATGTCAGTGTTGTTGTTTCTGTGTCTTTGTGTCTCGTGTGTTGACACCGAGGACCATGTTGGAAATAAGTGTTGTCACTGTAACATGTTATCATTTGGATCATGTTCTCTGTCTTCAAATCAGAAATAAATCAATCAAAAAGTTGTAAAACTGAGCAGCAACATCAGAGTAAAGAAACAAACAGCAGATGATAGTTTCTGTTTCTGCCACAGATGTTTGTCTCAGAGCTCGTCGCTGCACAACAACCTACAGGACTGAGCTTTGATTCATGACATCATCACTCGATGAGCGTCCAAAAGAAACTGTAGTTATATTGTGTGTGTGTGTGTGTGTGTGTGTGTGCGGTACCCTGGCAGGGCTGTGTGAAGGCAGCAGGGTAGAGTCCCTCCCTCCCCTCCAGTCGTCCTCTCCTCCACTCAGCGTCGATGTGCTCTGTCACTTGGATCAGCGCCCCCTTGTGGAAGGACAGATCCTCTGCAGTCTGACCAGGGAAGTCGAACAGAGCCACGGCCCACTCCTTCAACTGCACACACACACACACACAGATAACACATTTAATACATTCATCTGTTTGATTATAAAGAGAGAAAAAACACTTGTACACACACTAACCTTTGAGTCTGGGTCCTGTGACGTCTTTGGTGCTGTCGAGGACAAAAAAGTCAATAAAACTGTTTTAATTTTGATGTTTGATTCAGTGTGGAGAGGGTTTGTACACAGGAAGGAGAGTTTAGCAGAGAACAAACATTATATAAAAGCGGTAAAACCAAACTGTGCCTGAGTATTCAGGCAACATATTTCTGCTTTTTCCTCTGCAGAGCTCGTGTCTTTATCCTGCTGCAGTAAAATGTGACGACATCATCAGACTGGAGTCGATCACAACAGACGACCCTCAAAAAACAGGATTCTCATTTATAGCGTCGATTCTAATACGACCAACGCTTGAACGTGTGTTTGTCTTTAATCCTCAGTGAGTGAAACTACTTTAGAGTTATGGTGCGTTCATGTGGCGTCAGTATAATTGGGGAAAAAAGTTCCCGATTGGGGAAAAAAAAGGTTTGAAAGGTTTCCAGTGTTCAATTTTGAGGTACTTGAACGTCACTTGAGTATTCTAACTCTTCACATTTTTCTACTTTTTATATGATAAAGCTTCAGCCAATAAAAATAAAACACGTCGTCATGAACGCACCATCATGGAATAAAATCAGTCCATCAGTCGGAGAAGGTAAACAACACGACCTCTCAGCTCACCGACACTTTCCGCAGGCGCTTGTTTGACGGTTTCCACCGACGACGACTCCGGCTGCGAGAGCTGCTCCACCACCTCGGTGAAGTTCAGCGGGAACACTCCGATTCGCCCGTGGATCTGGCCCCGCCCCCACTCCTGCCCGATGAGCTCCAGGAGGGCGATGACGTCACCCTGGGAGAAGGTGAGCTCGTCGTCCTCCTCTCCCTCGTAATCGAACAAGGCGACGCAGCGAGGCCCGCTAACACACACAGAGAGGAGAGGCAGGATGAACACATCTGTTGTTGTTCTGTTGTGAGTCTGCTGTGCAGTTCATCGTGTTGTGTGTCGGACCTGACAGGAGGAGGGTCAAGTCGCTCCTTCTGCTCAGTCGGCGGCACCGGCAGAATGGACTGAAGGAGAAAGAACGAATGCTGACGTCGGCTCACATCTTGTAAAACAAAACCTTTAATCGTAGGAAACATCCTCAGTGTGTGTAACAACAGCTCCCAGCTAACGTACGATACCTGTGAGTCTGACAGGCTGAGGCCCTCCAAGGCAGGTTTTGATTGGCTGTCCTGGTCTGGAGCAGGTTCTGGTTGGATGTCCAGGTCCAGGAGACACTGTGAGGGGTTGATGAGCGGCGTGACAGCGGGCTGACTCCTCCCCTCACCTGACAGCTGCTCTGACGGGCTCGGGTCGTCCAGGACGATCAGGACTTCCTGTTTCTGAAGGTTTTAAGAAATGACATCAGAGCTCAAACCTGTGATCGTGTGTGTGTGTGTGTGTGTGTGTGTGTGTGTGTGTGTTCATACCGGGTAGCTGTTAAACAGAGGGTGTCCAGGTTTAGGCCGGGGGGGCAGAGGCGGTCCTCTCTTTGGCGCCTTTTGCGACTGAACCTGATTGGCTGGAACAGACGAAGTGGTTTGTGAAGGCGACGGCTGGCCGGCTGGGGAACCGGAGGGGGCGGGGCTTGTTTTGGAAGGAGGAGGAGTCATCTGGTTGGATGAGGAGGATGAGTTGATGGCTGGAGGAGGCGGTCGGCCGGGGGTGGACTTGATTGGTGGAGGACGAAGGGGGAGGAGCTTCACACTTGAAGGCCTGGAAAGAACAAAAAGGAATAAGGACGCATCGACACGCACGAGAATCCTTTTTAAACAGATATTTTCTCCTCACGCCATCTTTGTTTTACAGAATATCTAACAGGCCGAGCAAATCATTTCATCACATCATCATTTCAGACCTTTATCACGTCCATGTCTGTGTACAAACAGCTGGAAGAGCTTTAGCAGATAATGAATAATAAACCCCCAACAAGCTTAGCGATCGTAGTGATGCTGCTGTTAAACAGCTCGGTCGCTGCGATCTGAACCCCATAATAAAGGAAAACCCTGATAACTTCCACGTCCCTGGAGGACGGTTTATTCAGGAGCCAACACAATTTATTCAAACCTAAAATGAGGTCAGTGAACACATGGAGCTGCTCAGGAGACCACAGCTGCAGTCAACATGTAAAATGAGGCCAAACAATGATGCTGCAGTGACACATCAGCTGTAAACGTCACTGTTGGTGACCTGGTCGAGATGTTTGGACGACAGCAACAACAGAGTTATGATATAAAAAAGCTGCAACAAAGGAGAACATTCTTTAAGTTGTTCGGACCATAAAAAGGTCAAGATGACGTCCTCTCATGTCTTGTTTTGTCCACGACCCAAAAGATAATCAGTGTTTTCTCACAAACGCCCCCAAGAAAACAAAAACTCAGCAGTTAATTTAGAAGTTGACAACCAATCGTTAAACGTCTGTGATTTATATATCTGACTTCAGTATCAGCGCTTGTTTTTCATCATTACGTTCACCAAACTGTTGGAATAATAACAGTGAGAAGCAGCGACTGGACTCAGAGTTCTGGTCTGATGAACAGGCGGTCCACCTTACCGTGGAGGGAGAGGCGGGTCTGAGGGGTTTGAAGAGCTGGAGGTCTCTGGTCTGGTCGGGATCACGGGGCCTTTTCTCAGAGCCGGAGCCGGAGTCGGAGTCGGAGTCGAGGTTGGAGCCGGAGCCGGAGCTGGAGCCAGAACCGGAGCCGGAGCCAGAGCCAGAACAGGAGCCGGAGCCGGAGCCGGAGCCGGAGCTGAAGCCAGAACTGGAGCCGGAGCTGGAGCTGGAGCCGGGGGTTTGAGGCCCGGCGTTGGTACTGAAGGTTTGGGAGCCGTGGCCGGAGCAGCAGCTGCAGGTTTGGGTGGAACCGGGTTTGGATCTGGAGGCGATGAAGAGGCTGCAGAGGGTTTGGGGGCCAGATTTGGAGCTGGAGGTGGAGAACAGGTGTCAGACATTTTTAACTACTCTCAAAAGATTAAGAGAACGAAACAACTCGGGCTGGAAATCACAAGCAAATCCTTTGATCAACAGTCGGCTGCTCTACAATCGATTATCGGTTAATCGTTACTAATATATGAAATGTGTGTTTCAGAAGTGATTCAGAACATGATCTCATGACGTCCTGCACTACGTCTGGATTCAGACCAGCTGGTATTTAGCAACCAGTTAGCATTCGAGGCTAACAAACCATCTCTGTGTGAGTGAGCATTCAGCTGCAGCCACACAGTGAACAATGGAGAGTTTAGAGGGCATCGGGGTCGAGCTGAGACTCTGAATACATCAAATGTTGTAACTGTATACCGATGATGACCTGCATGTGAGTTTCTGCAGGCTGCAGCGTAAGAAAGGCTACGATGTGGTGAGCAAAGATGGATCTACGTGTTGTTATTATCATCATCAGTTGTTCCTGTGCAATGAGTTCTGATGATATCGACTTTGTCTTATACAGGAAAAGTTATTTTGCCATTATTATCTTCATCGTTTTATCGCCCGGGTCCAGATACTGACGACCTCCTCTTGTTTAAAGACACTACACTGATGTTTTGGCGGTGACAGCTCCAGATTGAAGGTGAGCCACTGCACAGGTGTGTTTTCTTGCATCACGGCAGAAAACGTTCTCTGTCTGGTTTTACGTCTGTCGCACAACCGAGTGAAGAGCCGTGACGTTTCTAAAAGCAAGAACACATTTAGCTTCACTGTTTACATGACAGCCAATAAAGTCTGGCTCGTGGCATGATGGGAATTCTCTGTCAGCTCCACCAATCACACGGCTCGACAGAAAAACACCACAACACACACAAACACACACACATCAAGTGTGACACATCAAACTCACACAGCAGCAGCGACAACAGTGACAACAGTGACAGTGAGGGCTTTTTTCTGCTCACACAATCGCAGCGTTTTTCTTTCACAAGGTTTAGACTGAATAATGTCACACACACACACACACACACACACACACACACACACACACACACACACACACACACAGCATGTAAAATCTCTCCACATGTTTGAATAATTCTGCAACAGAGTGAGCAGCAAGATTTGTGTCTCGAAGCTCTCAAACACAAAACCATTGTTCTCAAGCTACATCGTGAACACACACACACACACACACACACACACACACACACACACACACACACACACACTCACTCTCTCTCTCTCTCTCTTACCGCTGGCTCTGCGTGGTGAGGTCAGGGCTGCTGGTTTGGTCGGGACGCCTGGACGAACACTTCCTGTTTTCACTGAAACAACAAGAATCAGCAGAAACGTTTCAGCTGCTGCAGGACATCCGACGACTCACCCCGACCTGATGACATCATCCAGATTTACAAGGACGCTCCATCCAAATGTGTCCAGAGATGACGGGGACAACAGCTCCAGCGTAAACTTAGCTGTACGAGGCCGTTAGTGACTCGAGGCAGTAGGCCACAAATTCACAAAACGATTTTACTGCAATAAATACGTCGTAATCTAGGGAAGAAAAATCTCTCAGACAAAATGATCTTCACTTTGTTTGTTGTCAGATGAATAACACTCCTGATGGTCGGCATGATTTTACACAGAAGTGGTAAATCAGTGAGTGTCTGACAAACAGTATCCGTGTCAGTGTTTACTGCTGAACAGAGCGTCATTGTAATCCGAGTCCCGGAGAGGTTTCAGGGTAAACAGCTGAGAGGACTTCAAACGTCAGCGCTGTTTCACTCGTCTCGTCTGTCAGCTGATGTGTCAGCACACATGAATCTGAACGAGCGTCTCCAGGTGACTCACCTGTTCAAACTACAGGCACTATTCAAACACTGACCTATTGGTGGTCAAGGACACAAAACAAACGTGAACAAAAGCAAAGCGGTTCTTTTCAATGAGACTCAGCTTCTATTCACTTTGATTATTCATTATTCTTCATTTGAAAGGCTGAAATAAATGAGAGGTTTCAGATTCAGAGGAATAAAACCAAACCAACAATGTGGAAACAATCCAAACTGAATTATACAGCCGCTCAATTCAGTTTTAGAGAAATAAAAGTTTCCACGCTGCCAGTAGAGCCACAACCAATAGTCAGAAAATCAACAAAAAAATTATTTCCAACTATTTTGATGATCGATTAATTGTTTCAGTCATTTTTCAAACAAAAATGTTGAACATTTGTCTGGTTTAAGGTTCTTAAATGTGACGATTTGCTGCTTTTCTTTGTCATTTCTGACACTGAATGAAGAGTCTTTGGGTTTCAGACTGTTTGTTGGACAAATGGAGCAATTAGAAACCACGATGAGCTTTATCAAAGATGCTTTATAGATTAAAAGACTCATCAGGAGAATAATCGTCGGATTAATTGCTGATGAAAATGATCGTTAGCTGTAACGCGTCACACTTCTGTTCTGTTGGAATCTCTGTGACCTCACATGTTGTTACGATATCTTTATTGATCACCACAGAGAGGACACACAGCGATCAATCAACGTGAGAGACAACGTGCAGCCGAGCCTTCCACACTTTCAGGTCATTCATGTGAAGATATTCACAATTACCAGGATCGTTCTGGATTCAGAATCACCCCAATAAAGAAAATTCACAACACTCAACTTACTCTGAGTGTTTTTTATCGTCCCAGTGAAATAAATTAAATCCTAGTGTCAGTTTTTTATCAGCCGGTGACTTCCTGGTGAGTAAAACAATTGTTGTTGTCTCTGAACATACAGAAACAACCGAGCCTCAGAGTGGTGATGACTGAAATCTAACACAACAGTCAGTTTATCAGAGCTGCAGCTGTTCTGCAAACAAGTCCGACGTTCAGTCAACAACACGCGACCAAACTGAAAGCTTATCAGCAGCCGCAGCACGTTCAGGTTATCTGGAAGATAAGCAGTGTGAGCCGGAGGCAGCACCTCCTGTAAATATTAGTGAAACCACCTGAAACTCTGCACACGCACACAAACTGTTCACCTGCTCAGTGACGTCAACTTCAGAATGATGTGAAACGTTTAAAATCAGCAGTAAGCTGTTCTGTCGAAGGAGCACTGACATCCAGAATCAGGCTTTGATTCGTTTCATGGAGAATTATTAAACCGGATAAAAAACAATGTTGTGTCTCTCAGAAATGTTTCTATGTTTCTACACATCCATGACAAAGACTCCTTCATCACTTTGAGATGAGAGGTTGTAAGTTGCCTGCAGAGGTCAGTAAAGATCTCTCACTTGGTGGATAACAGCAGAAAAACACTCACCAGTCGTCTCCGGCGTCTCATCACTTCCTGTCTCCGTCTGCGCTCCGCTGCCGCCCTCCACTGAGGGTCTCGGGGGCAGAGTCGGGGTGGTGCATCCAGCCGCGGTGCTTTTCTCCTGGGGCGGCGCTCCTACGCTGGCCCTGGGGGCGACTGTGGGTCTGGGCGGAGGTTTGGGGTTGGCTGAGGACGGAGGCTCACTGACAGCCGGGGTGAGTTTGGGTGGAGGAGGTCTGGGGGCCGGGACGGGGGCAGCTGACTGGACGGTTTCTGTAGCCGACTGTGGTTTTGGCGTAACTGCAGGTTTTTCAGGGTTTTTGCAGGGTTGGGGTGTCGGAGCCGGAGCTGTGGCAGGTTTTGGGGTCGATGAAGGTTCAGTTTGGAGTTTAGTGTCTGTAGAAGCAGCTTCGCTTGTTTTCGAAGCCTCGGCGCTCCCTGCGTCTGCTGCTGCTGCTGCTGCTGACACGCCTGTATCTTCCCAGAACACCTTGCTGGATGGTTTGGCAGCATGTGAAAAGTTTTTGGGTTTTGGGGCGACGGTGGGAGGGACGGATTTGGCTGGTTGCCCCTGGAGACGAGGGCGTGGTCTTGGTTCGGGTCTCTTTGGGGCGACAACGTCTCCACAGCTCCCATCAGCCACCTGCTGCTGCTGCTGCTGCTGCTGCTCGAAGGCTTGTATCCTCGCTCTCAGGGTCGCCATGTCCTCCTCGTCCTCCTCCTCCCCGTCTCCCTCCTCGCTCTCTGATTGGCTGTGCCCACTGCTGTCGCTGCGGCGATCCGGGAAGCCCCAGTCGTCTGCGCTGAAGGCGTCAAGCAGCTCCTGGAGGTACTTCCCCTGACTCACTTCCTGGTTAACGGAGTCACTTCCTGCGCGGGCAGCGAGCGTGGCCAAACCGTCCTCACGCAGTTTCACCAAAGTCTGAACTTTCACCTCGCTGCTGATTGGCTGTAGACTGATCCTGGAGCGGGGGCGTGGCTTAGGGCGCTCTAACAAGACGTGAGACGAAGCGGCGGGAGGAGTTGCTACATCAACAGCTGCTGAAGACCGATCCCATTGGTCCGTTTGAGCCCCAGAGGTCGAGGTCAAAGGTGAACAGAGTTCAGTGAGGAGGTCACAGCACGGTGTCTTTGTGTTTGGCACCACGCTGTCACCGTCACAGGACGAGAGTGTGGACTGGCTGGGAGTGATGGTGATGTCATCAACGTGAGGCGGTCTGGGCGGCTGGGGGAGCGGCGGCCGCGGTGGCCTCACTGGTCTCCTCGCTGCACACAAACACACAATGAAGTTAACTCTTAAAAACAAAACATGAGCCTGAAAACAGTCGCAGGAGCTCCGTCTCACCCTGCGAGACCTGAGGGTCGGGGACAGATCCTGGGTCAGATCCTGGGTCAGATCCAGGGTCGGTCTGCGTGGCGATGGTTATTGTAGGAGCCAGATGTGGTAAGGAGGAGCAGGAGGAGGAAGACGGAAGGAGGACCTGCTCCTGTGTCTTCTCCCTGATCACCTCCTCGTAGGACGGAGGAGGCTGATGGAGACGAACACAGAAAATCAGTTTTCAAGCAAGAATTAAAAAATATTCTCTCATCAGCTTCTGAAACAGAAGAACTGGCTGCTCACCTTCATCACATAAGTCAGCAGATTATCTTTGATTTCTTATTATCTGGACATTCACAGTAATTTGTAAAGATTTTCATTTGACATTTTTTAGCAGCAACAATTAATTAATTATTTGTCACTTATTAAATTAAGTACCAACAGTTTTGATAATTGATTCTTAGATGTGTTTTTTAAAGAAAAAAGGGCAAAATTAAAATTTAAAGTGAATATTATCTGGTTTCTTTCCTCTAAGAGAATAAAACTGAACATCTTTGGGTTGATGAACAATTTAAAGACCCGACAACGACTTTATTAGTGGAGGAAATAATCACCAATGAAAATAATCATTAGTTGCAGCCCTGCGTCTGGTATTTTCACTGTTTTAATTTCAGCTAGTTTGACTGACTGCATGATTTCTATATCAAGCTCACATGAACCATTTCCTCGTTCTGATCCTGACGTTTCTGTCCAGCTGAAAATCAGTCACTTTTCTGTAAGTGCAGGCCGTCAAGTGCACGTCGAAGCAACAGGAGGTGATATAACCTCCATCGTAAGTCCACGTTGGCCGATCAGAAGACGTCAAACTAAAGAGACAGAACTCCGGTTTTCCTGTCGACACATAAACACTACGTTTCTGAATGTCTTAACCCTGACAGGAGTCTTTCCAAAAGCTCTGTTTTTAGTGACCTGAAACGCTGCTGACGTGCGTACAGGGGCTGATTCTCCACAAGAGGAAGCTGTTGGGTCACATTTCAACATGCAACACTTACACAAGTATTTCACAGTTGGAACGACGGCCCTCGCACAATACTGAGCCGTCTACCTGCATCATGCCGGACCAGAAAGCACTCCTGCTGACGGGAGACGTACGATGTGGCTGTTGCTCGGTTTTAAAACAGTAAAGTGACGTGGTGACAAAGTCTTTGTTTGTAGTTTAGCAGCACTACCAAGTTTAGACAGTTTGATGTCGGAGTTTGTTGAGCAAAGTTTTCGTTTGAAGGGACAGAAAACAGCAGCAGCAGTTCTGATCTGCAGACGTGGACGTGGTGATGAGAGAAGGAACAAGTCTGACTCAAGGTTTATGAGAACCGCAGCCAAAATGGAAAATTTCTACCTCTATTTGCACTGTTTCACTTTCATCTGCACTGTCCACCGTTTTACACTGTTTACTGTAGCTACTGTTCATCTAATATATATATAAAAATACTTTATATTTTATCTTTTATTCTATTTTTAATCATATTCTTAAGGTTAGGGTTTTTAATTTTAGTTTAATGTATGTTTTGTATCTTGTATGTTACTGGACACTTGATCTATCTATCCATCTATCTATCTATCTATCTATCTATCTATCTATCTATCTATCTATCTATCAGTAACACCTCCATGTTCACACAGGTGGAGTCACCTGTATGGTCGGAGGGATTGTGGGTCCCCAGATCTGTGCGGCGGGCGGAGGGGGAGGCGGGAATCCTCCAGCAGCTCCGGGGAACCAGGATGTGGAGGCCAGCGGCTCCGCTGACAGGATGGTGATCTCTGGTCGCCTAGCAACGGGCCGGACAACAGGAAGTCACCAACAGAGACGAATCAATATTACTGACACACATGTTTAACAGCTGAGGGATCAAATGTGACGACTACAGATCTGCTCTGGTTAACACGTGTGTTCCTCTGCTGTCTGAGTTAAAACAGCATTGTTATTATTGTTGTTGTTTACACAAATAATCTGAGGGCAAAGATTTCTTAAAACACAAAGATGAACAGTTTGAAACTAGATGTGAGAAATATTCACATTCATGTAAACCACCAAATCAAAAAAAGCTGCAAAGAAAACTTCACTGGAAACAGATTTCACACACTTGTGTCGGCACTGCTGCTCGTTGCTTCATGATTATTTATAAATGTTTATGTTGGCTGTAATCCAAGAATAATCCAAGTGTGTGGCGCTGAAGCAAGAAGGAAGTGTATTCAGTGTCAACACACACACTCACGCTTGCTTGTTGACTATAAATGTTCTCTAATCCTGACATGACAAATTTATTACAGAGCATCAACATGAAACTGAACGATGAGAATCTGAATCTCCGTCAGTTTCACTTCTGAACTTCAAGATTATTCAGACTTAATTCATATTTCTGTCTCACCTCCTGTCTCGCTCTCTGTCTCGGTCTCGCTCTCGGTCTCGCTCTCGGTCTCTGGACGACTCGGAGAGAGACGTCGACCTGGTGGAGGCTGACGGACAGAAAACAGCACAGAGTTAAATACAGACAGCTGCTGTTAGATCATCACATCTGTGAGTGTTTTCAACCACATGTTGCCTCTGTAACGACACAAACAGGAGATATTTCACTTTATTGATCTGAAGCTGTAGGACGGACGGGTCATGAGATGTTTCACAACGATGAATCGATACAAGGAAAAGTAATCACCAGCTGTTCAATCATTTTTCAGGCAAACATTTGTTGTTTCCAGCTTCTTAAATGTGAGATTTTGAGTTTTTACAAAAGAAGTTATTTGAAGACGTCACTTTAGGCCTCTGACACTGTCACAAGTATTTTTCATGTTTTTGTCTTTTTATAAACTGAATAATTACTTGATAAATGGTGAATATAATCAGCAGAATAATCATCCTGTCCCTGCTTTTCGTTAAAGTGTGAATGTGAATTTAGGTACAACCGACACATGATCTGTTATTTCCTCCTCTGTGATGTCGTGACCAGTGGCGTGCGCAGACTTTTTGAAGGGCAGGGGCGAAAAGAAGGGCACTTTAGCGAGCGTTTTGGCTCCCAAGAGGGCAGTTTAGTGTGTTTTGCCAACCAAGAGGGCACTTTGGTACGCTATTTTGGCTCTCAGGAGGACACTTTAACAGGCGTTTTTCAACAATTGGGCCACGAAGGGGGGGGCGACTGACCCCCTGCCCCCCCCTTGTGCACATCACTGGTCGTGACAAATAAAGCGACGGAAGAAGCTGCAACGATTAGTCGATGGAAATAGCAAGTTGCCGCCTATTGATGGTCGATTACTTGTTTCACTGTCTGGTTCCAGCGTGTTAAATGTGACGATTTGAAGACGTCACTTTGGACTCTGGGAGACGATCTTTTGGGAATCCTATAGACTTAAATCGATAACAGAAATAATCATCAATTACAGCTCTGGGGGGAAATCAGATCAAGTTTCAAGGGAGTAAAAACAAGAACATATGAATTTTACGACTAGTAGTTCTCAGTGTGAAAGTCTGCTGTGTAGATAAACTGTATTCAAACCCACAGATCTTTATTTAAAACCAAACTAGAGGAAATGGAGCACAAGGCAGCTGGACTTGTGTCGTATTTCCTGCACTGAAAACAGCTTTAAATAAATGAACCTCACTCGGAGTGTCAGTGCAGTTGCGCTCTGTGTGAGCGTGTTTTTGTTATTCAAAGCTACATGAAGGAAATCTAAAAGCACTAAAAGGTTTCGAGTGGTTGAGCAGCAGCTGGTGGCAGTCCAGTTTTTTGGGAGTTGCTGCCTTCCTGCCATGCTGGATTTTATTACCCCACAAAATGCATATTTTCCATTTTTAACCGTCCACACTTTTCCAGGCCACAATTCAACTGGACTTCAGTTTTTCTACAAAGTCTTTCTTCAGCTCGTACAGTTCAGACACACACATTCAACTCGACACCTCAAGCGTGATGTTGATAACAGAATATTCAGCCACTTTCAGGACAATTTAACAATTCTTGCTTCATAAATATACCAAGTTAGATTGATTTGAACTAAATTACTTTACTTATCTGAGAGGAAACAACTAGTTCCAGGCACTCGAGGAACAAAAATACCTGAATTTTGTTTAAGAAGCCTGAAGTTTGTTTATTCCTCTCATGTACTGACACGTTCCTTCAACCCTGAGATGAAACTATGACTGAGGTTAGCATGCTAACCAGCTAGCCGTGGTCTGTACACTCTCCCACTGCTCCAAACTCCCAAACTCAAACCGCTAACTGTCTAGCTAACTATTAGCAACAATTAGCAATAATTCCAGTGATACGTTTCCCCCTGTTGTTTGTTGTTTTTTAACACACTGCATGTTTAAATGTTGGTTTTTCTTCAGGGCATGATTCTTGTTAAACTCTCACTTAGTTTTTTTATTGCTACTCAGTAGAGCGCATACCTCTGCCAAAGCCAAATCTCACAATGTTAAACTGAGAGTGAGAGAGAAAAACATCCTGGGGTCTAATCCAAGTTTCATGGAAATCTGTTTGGTAGTTTTTGTGTAAACCTGCAGACAGACTCGGAGAGGAGGTAACACAGTGACAGGATGTAACTTCATTTGGTTACAGAGAGACTTTGAGCTTCACAGTTTCTGGTTTGTTTGGACAGAATCGACTGTTGATGTGCTGAAAGAAGAAGAAGAAGAGAGACTTCATGAGGAGGTCGAGGTCGAACACTCACTTCTCTTGATGGCAGCTCTGATGGACGAGAGAGGACCCTGACTGCAGAGAGGACAAAGAGAAGAGGAAAACATGAGTCACATCATTTCACCTCTTCCCAGCGCTCTTGGTCATTTTAGAAAAGTCCCCACTGAATCAAAATCAATGCCGTGATGTCTTCCTGTACTGATTAAATCAGACGCACCTCTTTTTTATTGGATTTTAGTCCTCGTCACGGTTTAAAACGACATTTTTATTAATAGCTTCCAGGTCATGTGAGCCATTTTTAACATTCCCTCTCTTTGAGCTCTGCTTTGCTTCACATGCAGACAGATGAGGCTTCAGTTCAACAGCTTGGTTAAGTTAAAAAAATGCTAAATCTCTTGTCTTCAGCACAGGACGGGAGTTAGAGGCCACAGATTCAATCCTACGAACAAATGACAAATTAATTAAATGCTCGAGTGCAGAGCAGCAGCCACATTTAGGGTGTTTTGACTGATTCACAACATCAACTCTTGCACTCGCTAACGAGGTCTTTTTACAATCTAACTAGAAAGAAATACAGACGTTGTTGTAGTTAACAGAAACAGTCAGTCTGAACAATCTTATAGAGAAAAGGAATCTGCTCAGAGTGAATTCTGCTCGACTCCCAGACGGAAAGAAGTTGGAAAACTGCTGTTTACCACATTCCCAGACTTCACCTGTCTGCAGCCCAAACCGCCAAACTGATCCAAAGATTCTTCAGGACAAGTCGGGATCCAAGTTTTTGTCTAATCCACACAGAGTTGTTGCTAGGCAGGTTAGGAATCAACAGAGCCCGACTCACCCAGACGACAGAAGGAGGTCACACGTCTTTTACTCTCTCCTTCTCTTTTGTCTCGCTCTGTCTTTTTTAATCGTCTCTCGGTCTGTTTTTCTGCCTCGGACCGTCTCTCCGGCTCTTTTTGTGCCACAGGGCTGCTAACCATGAACAGACACACATGACTCACCCCTGACACTGCCCAAACACACAAACAGGGATGGAAAAACCTCCTCTCTCTTCACCGAAGCTCGGCTGAACAAAACAGAAAACACACAGATGTTTTTCTGACTGTCAGATGTGTTAGTTCAGCTCGACGGTCATTTATCGAGGCTGCGCTTTGTGTTTTCCTGTAGTCAGAGCTGGTGGGCGTCTACGCTATAAACACTTTTTGCTGATGTCGTTTTTCTGTGTTTGGCAAACTTTGGAGCCTTTTCCTCTTTAACCATTACGTCATGTCAGGGTGTGTGTGGCTGATGGTCCAGCAGCTCAGGCTGTGGATGAGGATCACGCCTACAAAAGGTGAAACAAATGAGTGTTTATCATGAAGAGCCGCACTTTAAATGAGTTTAAAACCTGCCTTCATCGAGAGGCAGCAGACTGATGACTCACAGGAGTTTGGACAACCCAGATGTGAATAAACTACAGGTTAGAAACTTCTCTTTTCTTATCGGTGTCGACTGAAAACTGGAAGGATACCATCAAGAGAGAGGTGGTCGTGCTTATTGGATTATCAGTTTCAGAAAGGATCAAAGTTTCATCTGACAACAGACTTTAAAGATCGGTTCTACTGGGTTTGACTCGGCACTGCCAGAATGTACATTTCCACCAGAACAGGGCCGTCTGCTTCCTTCTTGACTCGATCTGTGCAGCAATAATGAAGAAATCCTCGCTCACAATGTGGCTCCGCTAGTCCAGTTACGAGCACGTTTCATTAACTTTAACTTCTTCACATTATTCAGCCATTTAGGCGCTTTTATTTTGAAGCAGCGTCACAGGAAACGCTGTGTTTTCAGCAGCAGTCACCAAACGAGTCCTGAACCAGCTGAAAGTGAACACGATGACACAGTCAAACAAGAACAAACAGGACGAGAGAAACTAAACAGATTCAGTTAGAAGCTACAGAAGACCTGAGAGCTGAACACACTGACTGTTACAAACGTCTTTCTCTCAGGTTTCCTGCTCAGACAAGAGTTCAGTATCGACTTGAGGAGGAGACGATGCTCGTCACGGGTCGGCTGCAGTCCTGAGACTTGAGGCTAAACTTCACCGCGGCTCAATTTAACTCTGCGAGGTGGAAAACGTCCCTACTGTGATGGTAGCGCGCTTGTAAAGCACATTCGACACTTCCTGTAGCTGCTTCAGCTTCAAACAGCCGATTATGGCTTTTAATGTGGAGCAGCTGCAGGAAGTGTTAACTTGGGAGCTGCAGGAGAAAGATTAGCTTATAAAAGGTTTTCATTTAAAGTTAAGATGGTGCCTCACAGACATGAGAGAGTGAAAAGTCTGCTGTTGAAATGAGCAAAGTCTGCAGCTGACTCAAATATTTACTTTAACACAACAAATCCAGGCCTCAAAATATGACAGTCTGCTCCTGATAAGCTGCTGTTCAGATCCGACAGTTCAGTTTCTTGTGTTCCCGTCTTTTAAGTGGAATGAACTCAAACTGAGGCTGTGTTTCCCCCTCACACACACACACACACACACACACACACACACACACACACACACACACACACACACACACACACACACTTTAAACTGTGTGACTTCTCCGGCTGGTTGCCATGCCAACCGGCCAACAGCCAGCATACTTTCAGGAGTGTGTCAGCCCCGGAGACCAAAGGAGAGAGAGAGTTGCTCCTTCGAGGGCAGAAAACTGTCCCGAGGTTCGAGTGAGCAGTTTTTGCTTTTTGCAAATCTCTCACAGACGGTTTGAACATCGTCAGAACTGCAAACTTTAAAGAGATCAGAGCTTCTGTGAGGAGCACTGAATCCACACGGCCTGCTGACGAACCACCAGGTGATGTACAAAGAAGAGCGACATGTCTTACCTGTGGCGATGCTCCGGCTTACGTCTGTCTGGACGACCTGACAAGAGAAACAGAGACTCATCGTCATTTACATCAACAGACGGAAGAAGATAATCGATTTGCTTTGATTTGATGACACATTTAAACTGGATGTTCGGTGCCGTCCAACAGATTAAAAAACCCAAAAGAGAAGCAGATGTTGGTCACAGAGATCAAACACACATCCAGGAGGTCTGAAGTCTGTAACTTTCCTCCTGAAAGAGTTTAACATCTTACATCTGGTTATTGTCTGCAGAGAGCAGAAGCCCCGCCCCTTCTGGTGACCACCGGACCCTGCTACGTAAAAACTGTACGGTAATGAACGGAAAGAGATAAATAATGTTCTGATCCAGTTAGAATTGTGTCATGAATCACACACATGATGTTTGTCATCAAACTAAAGAAACATCAGACGGTGAAAACACGTCATTATAAAGACGACACGGTGTCGTTAGTGACGTCGTCTCCTAACTTAAACATCATAGATCTGCTCCAGCTCACAGAACTGAACCAGAACCAGAACTGCAGTTGTCAGTATGAGCTGATTTATTGTGATGTTCATCTTGTTCTGGACCTTCTCTGAGCCCAGTCGGCTCCACGTTGGTTCTGGTGACGTGTCGTTCACTGAGCTTTAACACAAAACTACACAATGTTTGACTTTAATTACAACAAACTTTATTGACCTGATTAACGAACATCATATGTGGATCAAAACATTATTTGTCTCTCTCCATTCACCACCAGAATCTCAGACGATATATAGTTTCATATCATGATGATGATAAATATCATATATATCATAAAGCACTTCCTACTTGTGTAATAAACAACCCACCAAGTTGCATACAGGTGTGTCGATCGTTGGGAGGTAGCTATTAATTAAATAATGTTGTATTGGATCAAAGTGTAGACTGAGACCAGTTCCTTCATTTTAGACAGCACGAACTCACCGTGTTAAAGCTGAAACAATTAAGTTGAAACATGTACAAACTGAGGTCTTAAAACTTAAGTATTGTATTGGCACAAATTACCAAAAACGTCCAGATGACATCATCCAGAAGAAACAATCACCCTTCCAGTGTTTTATCCCACAGAACAACTAGATTCAACCATTTTATTAAACTGACACAAAATACGTGTCAACTTCATTTTAACGTGAACGTCAAGATCAACACAAAATGAAAGATACGTTCAACCTCACGACTAAGTTGTTGATGCCGCTATCTGTGTCAAGAAACAGTGAAAACCCGTCTCCCATTCGGGTTTCTGATGGATATGGATCCTCTACCGCACAGGAAGTGATGCGTTTTATGTTTCCAGAGTGTTTAAATTCACAGAAGAAGAAGAAGAACTTAAAGTGGTGTTGGAGTGAAGCGCAGAAGGTGGCGCCGCTGGTGGATGAACTAAAGTGCGTGTCCTCACGTGAACCTCCTGTCTTCACTTTGTAACTTGAACAAAAGACAAAGAAAAAGAAGGAAAGGACAGAAAAGGTAGTTTCTTTCTCTGTCAGTGTCGCAGCTGGACTGTTTCTCTGCATGTGTGTGAATGTTTCCATTTCCTACCTCGTTTCCTCTGACGGTCAGAACAGCTCGACTCTCTGCAGCGTCCACAGAAACTAAACGGTGGCGATGATGATCGAAAGACTTCTTTCTTCTTCTGTCATAAAAACTCTAAATCTGTCTTCTTCTCTCTTCTGTCTTCTTCTTCTTCTCTTCCTCCAACTCTTCTCTCTGTGTCTAAAACTCTGACTGGACCGCCCGTCTGTTCTGGCCAGCTTCCTGATTGGCAGACGGCATCCAGGAAGTGAGGCCGTGATTGGCCGCTGTGGGATTCTGCTGCAGTCATCAGGAGTTTTAACACTTCCAGATGTTCGTCCTGCAGCAGGCTGGCAGAGCTCGGAGCCGGCGCTGCGTTTAGACACGCAGATGCACGACGAAGCAGAATTTCTTCGTGGCTCATCATCTGTCGGGTTTCTTGTCGGCAGGAGGAGTTCACAGGTGAAGGAGTCAGAGAGAGATCGGAGAGAATGTGGAGCTCAATGAAAACAACAGATCTCACCTGATGGATGAAATCTGAATCAGATTCTCTCGACTCTGCGAAACTTCCAGCTCATTCTTCTGGTTTTACAGATTGTAACTTTCTTGATTTGGTTTCTGCTTCTCACTGAACTAATTTAAGATTCTCTCCGTCAGGTAGAAAAGTTCATGTTCAAAGTTACGTAATCAGGATACAGAAGAAAAGGTAAATGTATTCTGGTAAACTTACAGAAGAAAAAGATGTAATCAGACTACATAATCAGTAAAAAAGATGAATATAAAGTATAGAAGTATAAAGTAATAGAAAATAAATAAATTAGAGTTTGCAACCAAGTATATTTACTCAAATACTCATTTTCTGTTACTTTACCCTTCCACTCCTCTACATTTAAGTAATTACTAGTTACTAGTTACAATTGATGGAATGTAACTACACACATTTACTCAATTACTTTATTTCCATTCTCTCCCTCTTTATACTTCCCCTCCACTACATCTATGTGGTAACTTTAGTTACTAGTTACTTTATAGATTACATGCTGCATCAGAGCCTTTTTTTTTATTGACAATCAGATTAAAAAAACAAAACAGTGATTGTGATAATCAGTGGACTTCTAGTATACAGTTTGATTTTCTGTTCCTTGTATCAGATATTTTTACACTTTTACTCGAGTACTTTTCGTGTGGGGACTTTCACTTTTGTGTAAAACTGAAACTTGAGGCTAGTTTAACAATCAAATTATCATTTTCAGTCTTTTTCTAGAGCAACAGTGCTAAAACTGTTTCTGACTTTTCAGACATGAATATGTTGATTAATTGGGGAACTAATCTGTAGATTAATCGATACAAAGTTGAGAAAAGCACCGACTAGTTTGTAATTTTGATGTTTCCCATTTGAGTATCTCTGATAATCTCTCAGGCACATAACAGGTAGAGAGTCTACACATACATGCATGTAAATATGTGTATAATTTACTCTTACTGTTAATTTTGATGCTTAAGTAAAGTTACTGATGAGAGCTGCAGCTAAAAGCTTATTTTCGGTCTGTAAAATGACAGAATATCCTGAGATAATATCTTTTCATTGCTTTGATACATCACTGGTGGGAAACACTCGTTAATCGAAGCTGGTACGTTCACATGAGACGCTTTATTATCCGTCACAATCAAAGACGAGTCTGTGTGGGACAGAAAGTGGGTCACTTTGTGGTGGCCGTGGGCGAGAGAGGCGGTCTGGAAACATTTGACTCTCTAATGAAATCTATCAGAGGATGACGCTCACCTACAACTCCGTCACAAAGTCAACGAGCTCAAACATCTTTTTCTTCTTTTGTCCGGACGGAGAGTCTTCACTCTTGTTCTCTCTTTGTTTATCTTTCTGCCGCAGAGCGTTCTGAATAAGCTGCATTTCACAAAGCTGAAGGAGACGCTGAGGACAAAAACCCCCGTGTGGAAACAACAAACCTCACATGCCAGAAAAATTAATCACAGATTGTCTTTAAATCCACAGAGACCTGAACCACAGAGCTGGAATGCTGCACACAAACACAGTCAGTCTCCACAGTTAACGTTGTGTTGTTCGTATGCAAAGATTTACAAGGATCTTCCCTGAACCTCCTGCATGTTTTATAACTATCTCTGCAGCTCTCTTGACTCTTTTATCAAGTTAAATCAATGACATCATCAGCTGAAGAGCACATTTTTGCAGCGCACCCGATGAGAACTCTGTGACCTCATGATCACATGCTTGAGTTTCATTACACAACAGCTGACTGAGACTCTGAGCAGCACACACTCTCAGATCTGAGTGTTTTTAACCTTGTTTAAGCCTTTTGTTACTTGTACAAGTTGATCATTCAACAGCAGTGACAGGTGGATTTATACGTTGTTGTGTTGAGACTCAATGAGATCGTCTCTGGGGGAGTAATTACTGCATATGTGAAAAAAAAAAGTAGTTTTAAGTCTTTTGTGGCTCCAGAGAAAGCTGGATCTGATAAACAGCCCCCCCAGTGTGAAGTCACTCAGTGGCAACGCTGCATTGTGGGTAATGTAGGCGCCAGGTTTTGAAAGGGAAGAAGAATGTGTGGAATAATAAAAAGGGGATATCTGGTTCTGCTGCATCGATTTAAATCTGCTGTAAATCGTCTCAATATTGTGTCTGTTGTCCTTGCAGGTTGTGTCCGGTCCGAATTCTGTGTCCGGATGTGTTCAGACTCTCAAGCTTCTGAACCGGATCAACAATCCCACATCCTGGTCCGGCCAAACTCCAGTGTGACTAGCTCCACAGCTAACTGAGCCACGAGCAGCAGCTGTTGTTTACCTTGATGTTAAACTGCTTCCTGCTTAACTACACATTTAAAATTGTGGATTGCTTTTCAAAACATCCCGCCTACACTTCCCACAATGCAACGCAGCCACTGTGTGACATCATTGTTTCATTTATCAGATTACATCTTTACTCCGGAGCCACAGAAGACTTCCTACTGTTTTTTTCCACATACGCAGCAGAAAAACTGGATGAGCTGCCCTTTAAAAGAACAGTCAGGAAGTTTAAGTTCGTATTATTATTATTATCATCCTCCTACTGATGTGGTGTTACTGTAATATACTTCCCTGTCAGATCAACTGTCACCAAAAGACACCTGTCACCAGGATTCAAACTTCCTGTTTCTTTGTCTGGAAATTAAAAACGCATCACTTCCTTTTTATAAAATGCAATAAAGGCGCAACTGAATGCAACATTTCAGCTGATACTCTGAGAGGTTTTCTTCCAGTTAAAGGACTCTACTGAGTGATTCTGTGTCAGAGTATCACTTCAAACATTTCCCAGAGAGACACCGAGCCCTGGCCCGAGGGTTGAGGCGTGGTACTGTAACAGCGAGAGTTTAGCACCATCACACTCGGCTGTACTGATGTCTGCATGTGTGAACTTTGACCCATATGCTGCCTGACGTGTCTGCATGTTGATACAGGAATTTATGGCTCTGGGTTCAAGCAGGTCCCGCCTACAGCCCACAGCCCACAATGTGAATCTGTTATCTGGTGTGTAACAGCACGTCTGTGTTGCTGTGTTGTTGTTGTGTGTGTAAAGTGAGTCATTAACAAGATAAACTCCCTATTTTACATTCAACTCTTCAAGTGTTTGATCCAGTATCCATCAGGCTGTACGAAAAATGTCAAACAATGAGCATAGTTGATGAGTTAAACTGCCAAATACATGAAAATATTTAACTTTATTTTATGGTAGTAGAGCAGTGAGGACTAATCGATACATCGTCAATCATTAAAATGACTGCCAACTATTTTCATAATTGATTTTTTGGAGAAAACAAAGTCCAAATTCTCTGATCTCTGCTTCTCAAATGTGAATGTTCTTGTTTTCTTTTCTCGTCTGTGACAGTAAACTGAATATCTTAAAGATTTAGAACATTTTTCACCATTTTAAGAACCAAACAACTTACCAATTAATCAAGATAATATTCAACATATCAATCAACAAGAAAACTAATCTTTAGTTGCAGCCCTGCAGGTAAAAGAAAGTCTGTAAATAGTCACATTTGAGGAGCAAAAAACTGTGAATATGTTGTCATCTTCTACCTAAGAATGAGTATTTATTGCCTATGAAACAAAATTAAGTTAACAATTCTAAATAATTGGTACTTTGGTTGAGATTAAAGTGTTGAGATCAAATGGAGAGTCAGGTTATTCATTGATTGGGTGTCAACCAACAAACTCCACAGAAATTTCCATATTTTATGAACTTAAATGCAAACAAGGTCAGACAATGTTGAAAAATGTCCAAAAGCATACATTTAGTTTACTGTCACAGAGGAGGAAAGACACCAGTAGATAATCAAATGTCAGAAGCTGAAGAAGCAAATTTGGGCCTTGATTTTTTGCTAAAAATTGTCAAAATGATTCATCAGAAGCCAAAATAATTCATGCTGATGTGTATTTTGCTGCCTGTACTCTATAAATTCATTTGAAAACAGTCTAAACATTGGTAATCAGTTGGTTTACACTCCATCAATCAGTGGATTAACTGTCTCTCCATTTAATCTCAACACTTCACCAAACTCCACCTGGAAATTGCCAATTTTGTTGGAACTTAAATGCAACATTTATTTCCTTGATTGTTATTTTTTGCTTAAAAATTACTGTAGCGATTCATCCGAAATCAAAATAATTCATGCTTGTGTGTATTTGTTTTGCCTGTATTCAATAAAATAAGTTTAAAAGTAGTCATAATAGTTAGTAATTGGTAAGTTGGACAGTTAGGTCTGTTAATCAATGGACTAACTGACTCTTCAATTTAATCTCAAAATGGTAAAGTTCCAAATGGAGTTTGGTAAAGTGTTTAGAACTTAAATGCAACTTTCGTTTCCTTGATTCATCCAAAGTCAAAATAATTCATGTTTGTGTAGATTTTTTTTGCCTATATTCAATAAATCAGGTTAAAAGGTACCTATAATAGTAACTGGTTATAGTCAGTTACTCTGTTTATCAATGGAGTAACTGACTCTCGAATTTAATATCAACACTTGACCAAACTCCATTTGGAATTTCCCCATTTTAAGAACTTAACTGCAACTTGAATTTCCTTGATTGGCTTTTTTCCCTTAAAAAATACGTCATAATAACTCATGTTAGTGTGTATTATTTTTTTTTTGCCTGTATTCAATAAAATAAGTTTAAAAAGTAGTCAATATAGTCAATAGTTAGTAATTGGCTGGTTGGTTGACAGTCAGTGGACTAAATGGCGCAACTAACTTCACCAAACTCCATTTGGAATTTCCCCATTTTAAGAGCCCAAACCCAGCCGGGTGGTTCCGGTTCAGACTCTACATGTTGCTCTCGGCTTTGTGGTTCTGTGACAACAACGACATATTTCACATGTGAACCCTGTAATTTGCTGCTGTTTTTAGCCCGACCCGGCACAGTGTGTATATGTGAACACAATCAGGAGTTCTGAGGGTTCAAACTCACAGAAACTACAACAGAAATACTGCGTTTCTACACGAAGGACCGCGGAGACGTGCAGCAGGTGGTTCTGATCTAGTTTCAGTCGATGGTCTGGGTTTCTTTCGCAGCCAGCTGACTTGTGACATCAACACACTGACCCGGTATCAGGTGTAAACACGTTCAAACAGTCGACATGTTCGGTGTTTTTACCTCCGGAGCTGTTGGGCTGCCGTCGAACCACTTGTTCCCGGGTGTCCCTCATCGTGTTTTCCTCCTCCTCTTCTGACCGACCCGCTTCGGCCATTGCTCCGGTCCTCCTCTCCGTCAGAACCCTCACGTCTCCCGTCTGTCTGTGCGTCTGTTCGGGGGGAGTAATGGAGCTGGGTCACGGCAGAGACGGCACCGACATTACTCCTCCTTCCGAGTTGTCGTCGCTAAACATCCAAACACAACAACTCCGGACGAGTTCACCGAGACACCGTCAACTTCACAGCCCGAAGCGAGCTCCGGAGCCGGGCCAACACTTCGGCTCGGCTCGGGGTTCGTCCGAACTGCTACCAAGTTGCTGGGACAACAACAGTCTCTGTTCTGGTTTCGGTTGAACACTTTCTCCTGTTCTCCTCCGGGCCGCGCGACTCCACCGCACACTGCCGCACGCGCTCCGGCTGCGTGACGTCACCAACTAAAGAAAGGAAAAAGAAAAATGGAATGAAAATAAATAAACAAATATATAAATATGGCTAAAAAATATAATGCAGATAAATAATAATGATAATATACATGTAAGCATATAATACAATAGATGATGATGATGATGATAATAATAATAATTATAATAATAATAAATATAAATATACACATTTAAAACATATAATAAAATAAATAATAATAATACGCAAAAAATATGGTTAAAAAATACAATATAATATGGCAATAAAAATACAATATAAAAATACTATTGTTAAAAATACAAAATTATAAAAATATATACACAAAATAAATAATAATGATAATTTTAAAAATATGACTAAAATATACAATAAAATAAATCATAATAATGACAATTAAAACAAATGACATGGTTAAAAAATAAAATAAACGAAATCATAAGAATAAAACTGTTAAAAAAAATATTGCCATAAAATAACAATATAAAAATACCACTATAAAAAGTAGATACAAATATATAGAGAATATTAACAATAACAAAAGGACAACATTATGGATGATTAGATAAAATAAATTTATGATACTGTAAAAAATATTAATACATTTAAAAAAAGAAATCAGACTTGGGTAGTGGATCACCAGATTTTCTGTCTTGTTTACTTCTCACGTTTCAGTTTTGGCCCTATAAGGGATTGTTGTACAGAAAGATAAATTATGGAACCCCAAAGACACTAAAAGAGGATTTCTTTTTTATATATTAACTATCTTTGAATAAAATATTGTGGAAACACAGTCATGGAATAGTAGCAATGTAGAAATACTCTGTTAAAAACAAAAATTCAAACTTGTACTTGAGGTGAAGTACAGAAATATTTGCATTGAAATAAACCTAATGAACCAATATAAGAAGTACTGACGATGCAGAATGTCAATAACAGATGCAGATTATTAAAACGGGGGATTACTGTATGTATGTGTTGATGCTGTGAGCAGAACTTCCTTCATCGACAATAAAAGTGAACTCAAATTGACAAGAAAACAGAATAAAGCAGAGAGAGAGAGTGAGTGAGAGAAAGAGAGAGAGATACCTGATACAGAAACAGAGACAGAGAGAGGCTGAGTCAGTGACAAGGTTGGAGAAGAATGTCAACAGGTGTCAACAGGTCCAGACTCGCAGCAGCTGCTGACATCCAGACTAATGTGTTTTCATTACAGCTTCAGTTGAAATCCAGAGCTTAAACGTGTCAAAATCTCTATGGAGTCTGGTTGTAAATGAATCCACTCAGCATGCTGGAGAGGCTGAGGAAACCAGCAGAGTGATGACGTTTATAAATCACTTCACATGTGAACAGGCTGCATTACAGTTTAATTTTACATGTGATCCTGTTGTTTTTGTGTATATAAGTAAAATAAATGTTCCGCCAACATTTTAACTTATATGTATGGTTGGGTTTGTGATTAATTAAAGAAATACAAATGAACCAAAATGACTATGACTCCACAGGGTACAAGTTTAAGGTACTTTTACTTTGAGCTTCTTATGTTTCCGTACTTTTACTACATTTTTGTTTACATATATCTGTAGTGGTTGAAAGTAACTAAGTAAATTTAGTTAGGTATAATCTGGAAGTGCAACTTTGCATGAGTATCATCATTTTTGACTCTTTAACTGTGTACTTTGCATCAACAATAAAGGACTTTTGCAGTAATGGAGTATTTGTTTTCTCACCTCAGTAAATAAAACCTGACTGTTCCACCAATGTTCATCAGATGCTGCAGTAACAAGCCATTTTGCGAGGCAAATATCTAATAAACCCAAAAAAAATACATTGTTTTCCTTTACTTTAACATACACAACAGGATAGTTAAACAAACACACAAAGTTTTTGATTTAATGGTGTTTAAACGTGGTTAAATTTTACTGCAAAAACTTTCAGAATAAGAGCAATTTTTGTCATAATTTTTTTATTTCTAGATTCACTTGTGCCGTCCATCGTTTTGAGTCATAAATCTGTTAATTTATAATCAATTAATATAATTGAAGGAGCACTCTGTAGTTTTGTAACCAGTAGAGAATTTTTTTCTCCCTAAACAAACTAGATATTCAAACTCTCTTTGTCTTCATGAATGAATAAACTGAATAAACAAACTGACCTCAAAGAAACACTTTATATTGTGTTACTCTATTTATCTGTGGCGGACCCTGCCACCTTTCTAGCTTCACACAGTGTGCTGGGACCTTATTTTCCTCCGAGAACAACTTCTGTATTCAGTCATGGAAAAAATGTTTGCATTAGTCCCTCATTAATATTGCAAATATAATAATTTCTTCTCTAACAACTTAACGCTGCTGTAAATCAGCTGCAGTTTCAACACGTGGCCACCAGAGTGCAGCACTGACGCTTCTATCCGCTCAGCAGCAGTGACCTCTGCATCAGGTCTGTTACTGTATGTGTGCGGAAACACATTTGAATGAAAAATATATAAAGCTTTCCTCTCCACATTGAGAAAAATCTCCCCAAATTTACAATTACCAACTTTCTAAATACACTTTTCTGTTCCTACAAATATTAACATACATTTGTGGGCAAACCTTTGAGACAAAATCACATTTCTTACTGATAGTTATAGATATAAAGTGCCTGAAAGCACTGATAATATATAATATTCATGAGAAAGTTATCATTTTACTAGTTTGCTTTAGCTTTTTCCGCTTGGAAGTCGAGTTAAATGTGTTTAAAGAGCTTCACAATAAATCAGGAGTGTTCAGTAGGTATTTATGTTGTGTTTCTACAATATGACAGACAAAATACACTGTGGACATACAGTATATCCATGTTACATTATCATATATAATCTAATATATAATGAAAATTAACCAAAATTCTTCTTCATCTGTTTCTCCATCTTCTTCTTCAATCACTAAATAAGTCAGCTGGAATTTAAAAAACAAACAAACAAACAAACAAACATTTAAAAAAATTCAAAATCACAACATTTGGGGCAGTTAGACAGTTTTCAGTGGGAAGGAAGGAAGAACGAGATAGTAACTAGTAACTAAAGCTGTCAGAAATTGCTGGAAGAAAAAGTACAATATTGGAAGAGAAGGATAAAGTAATATAAAATGACCGTGTTGTAAACCAGCTGATGTGTTTGTTGGCATTGATCCAGATGACCTGTATGTGTGTGTGTGTGTGTGTGTGTGTGTGTGTGTGTGTGTATTGTTCTAACAGCAGATTAAGGGCCAACCTGTGTTTCCACGGTGATTAACGGGGCCTAGTTAACAGAATCACTCAGCAGGGGGGATACAGAGTGTGTGTGTGTGTGTGTGTGTGTGTGTGTACATTGATTTAGGGTTACGGAGAACAAATGTTCACACAGCTGTTTTGGGGACGATTAAAGGATTTGTCATTTAATGTAAAGACTTGGTGGTATAGGTTGTCTTAGATTAAGGCTAAAGGGTTATTTATGTTGGCACTATCTGAATATTTACATTTAAAAAAAGGTTTTATGTAATCTTATGTTTACGTTCATGTGCACTACATGCTGACAGTCCCTGATGTGGAGACATTAGCACAGCTGCCTCTTGTATGTTATTGTTAAATATGATTTGTTATTGTGAGTTTGTGTGTAAACTATTTCATGTAATGTCTTGTGTTATATGTGGAGCATGAGTCTCTTATAAAGGCTTTTATTTAGTGTTTTATAATTTTTATGGTATTGATTTTTATACTTATTTTGATTTATTTTATATATATATATATATATATATATGTATATATATTATATTATTGTTTATTTTTTTTATCATTTTGTTCCTACTATATTTACTAAAAACATTTTAATTTACATTTGACTGCTGTTCTTATTATTCTTATATTTTATGAACTTGTTATAACAAATCCTATGTGCAATTTTATTTGATTTTATTTCTATCCCATTTTATTTGTTTTGAATTGCATTTAGATTTGTCTCCCAGGTGCTGTTTAAAT